>NC_058082.1:105217473-105402000 GCF_014858855.1 Bufo gargarizans
CTGCAAAAGTGCAGGGAGGATGGGCATGTGAAGTTGTAAAGAGGCAGGGTCAACATCGATGGCTCCATTTGACAGCCCCATTGCCCTGCCATGTGTTTGTTAAAGGTTGGTGTCCTAATCGGTGCGTGTGAGTGTCCCATAAGAATTGAAGACCGAGGTTAGTCACCTCGGTTTTCTGGGATTTTTTTTTTTACTGATGACCTATCTTCAGGATAGTTCGTCAGTATCTGATCGGTGGGGGTCCAACACCCGGGACCCCCGCCGATCAGCTGTTTTGAGAAGGCACCACCGCTGCTTTCTCTCAGCTTACCAGGCACAGCGCTGGTATTGCACTCAGCCCCATTCACTTGAATGGGGCTGAGCTGCTCCTAGACCATGTGACACATGAACGTGTCATCACTCAGACTAGGAAAAGCAGAGAGCGCCACTGCCTTGTCAAATAGCTGATCGGCGGTCCCGGGTGTCGTACTCACACTGATCAGATACTGATGATCTGTCCAGAGGATAGGTTATCAGTAAAAAAAAAATCTTGAAAAACCCCTTTAATGATAATTATTGTCACATGTATTGATCGGTGCTTACTTTGCTTTGATTCAGCCACAGTGGCGTACCTTCAATAGAGGTAGACCACATGACTGGTATGGGGCCCAGGTAGAGTAGGTGCTTGGCAGGGTTGGACTGGCCTAAATGTGGTGAGCCTTGGCTCTTATACGATAGATGGCCCCAAAGGTCTAGGAGAAGAACCCCATTTGGTTTCCTTTGGAGCCAATCAATTTTCCCTATGGTCTATTTCTTTTATTCAAAACCTATTAGACTTTAATTATGATATAGTGGTCGGGCCTCTAAAATAATTTCCTCTAGTGGGACCAAGGAATCCCAGTCCAAAATTGGGCCCAGTGCTGAACTCTCTTCTGTTCATGAAAAAGCTCTCCATTTTCATACAGCTGCCACTATTGGGAGCTCAGTGCAAAGGAGATTATTACAGTAACTGTATAAAATCCTATGCACTAAGCTCCCTCTAGTGGTAGCATCAGGCAGCCATTTTTTTTATAGGAGAAGTGAAGCAATAATGTAGAGCTGTATAAAGGGGTGGTGGGGGGTAGATATATCAATGTATTTATGTCGTCAGGTGTAAATACATTGAGAAATATCGAGTTTAGAATCACAGACATATTTTTAAAGCAGCTGTTCCACTTTTTCCGACATAGCAGTCAAATAAAGTGGGTGAGGCGAAGGGTGTCCTTTTTTTTTTTTTACACAATTTTTTATTTTTTTATTTCCCATCAATAAAAATTTTTTTAATTCATGAGACATCTGGGGCATGTTTTGCGTTACCTGGGAATATTTAATGCACAGAACCTGGGTAAACTGGGTGGGACAGGGGGCCCATACAAAACTTTGCTATGGGACCCTATAAGATTTGTTTATGCCTCTGTCACCCATATGTACTGTATAACCCTGTGTATTTTATTCCTTTCTATGGCTTGAAGAAGGCTTGTAATAGGCCGAAACATTGTGAAGTTTTTTTTTGCATATGTGATGTGAATTTGATAAAGATGAGAAGAAAATGACATGTTGATGTCATTTTGCCATTTGTTTCATCCCATGTTCCAATTCCGTTAGTTGATCAATAACGATTGTCTGAACGAAGCAGCCGTATACTAACTACACTGGAGTACAATGTTTTTCCATTTCAGAGCAGGATTCCTGTATTAAAATATTTCAGGGCTTAGAGGGCCTGTCAGCGCTGATGACAGAGGATGAAATATTGCTTTGTACAGCATAACAAATGTGATAACAATGTCAGAAGTTTCAGATTCTCTTCAGGGAATGGAACCATTCACTTATACATTTGTGTGTACATTACAGAATGCCTTTTCACATTGAAGCCATTTGTCTTTTATGTTTCATAACGAAATTGTAATATTAATCATTACAATAAACATATTCCAATAACGTTTCAATGTTTAATGTTAACCACTGTATCCACGTTTATACTGATTGAATATCCATGGCATTCTGTCATAGCACTGCTGGTCCTGCCCTATCTGTCCAATGCTTACAATGGGGAATTATAGTGATTAATACAGGCCAAGTGTCACGGTGGTGAGTGGGGAAAACCCCCCACCGTGCAATAGCTGCTGTTGCAACGCCAGATAGCAGGGAACAGGGAGCTGGTCACCTCCTCACGCAACCCTAAGCGCTCTCCCTGGACTCCTAGCGTATGAGCCGCCTCATAAGGTAAGGGGGCTCATACTCTCCAACCTAGGACCCTGCTATCCCTGCTACACTCTAGGCCTGATGACAGGGCAGAGAATGCCTGTGCATCCTCGACACGGATGACTGGCGTCTCCAGAGGCCCAGTAGCTGACAGGATGCAAGGCAATGGGGGAAGCCGTACGGCAGGTAAGACACAAAGCACAATAACAATGTTATCTACTCTTACCTGCCGCAGCCAAGATGGAAAGAGGCTCCGGGCTTGGAAACCCACGGTCTTGCCTTCGCTTAACCCCTCCGGGTAAGCACGCCCTTTTCAGAGCCATCACACACCATAATCAAACCTCTCAGACAAAACCCACACCACAACTACATACACCAGGTGGGGAGAGGAATGACAAACACACCGGAGGGGACAACAGACACAGCAAGGGAAACAGAATAATAAATAAGGGTGGCTCACACAGACAGGATTACAAACAGCCCAGGAGCAGAGCTCCACACCAAGCTGAGCCAAATCCAAACTGAACCCTCAGACTCCAACACACCAACATATAAGGAGGCCTGAGGTCACACCCACACAGAGACACACCCAATGTTCACAACACACAGAAGGGGATTAACCCTTCCAACACCAATGGAAGGGAGGACAGCAACTAAAAGGGGAAGTGCATACAACTCAAACCCTGTGGACAGCAAACAGGGAATGTGCACACATATAAAACACGTTGCCAAGGGCAACCGCACGCATGACTGTTGTCCGCGACAACCGCACCTGAGGCAACCACTAAGTGCCCCCAGCTGCGGTTGACGAACTCCAAAACGCGGGCAACCGCATGCGGCTCCCAAGGAGTCACGACCAAGACCGAGGGTCGTGACACTCCCTCCCCTCAAAGCCCCCCCCAACCGAAAAGGGAGGCTGGTGGGACCAAACAACAGGGAGGGTGGGAGGGGCAATGCCTAGAAACCACCAGTGTCTCCCTCCAGAGCTGCCGCCAACAAACCTGGACCGTACACAACAGCCCCAGGTTGCCAGCCAACAAAGCAGACTGGAAGGGAGAACAACTGAAGGCACTGCCGGATAGATGCCCGTAACTCCCCCCGGAACTGCCGCCAACAGACCTGGACCGTACACAACAGTCCCCAGGTCGCCAGCCAACAAAGCAGTCCGGAGGAGGAAAACAGGACACCGCGTCCAACTCAGGTGGACGTTCCTACTCCAGGTCGCTGCCAGCAGACACTCCCCAACCAGCACACCTGCCGGAACACCGAAGGAATGCTGCCAGCAGACGACCAGAGATAGGAACCCTGAGAGGGACGAGGGGTCACCAACACGGACACGGTTAGCAAGGTGGCGGGGGAAAGCCACCAACCGTGCCGTTAACAGCGAACCCCATAACGCTCTCCCTCCGGAGAACGCGCATGCACCCCAACGGCCTATGGAGGTGCATGCTCCACCCTCTTTCGAGGGACCTGCGACTGCGGAGCCGCTATTTATTATTCTGTTTCCCTTGCTGTGTCTGTTGTCCCCTCCGGTGTGTTTGTCATTCCTCTCCCCACCTGGTGTATGTAGTTGTGGTGTGGGTTTTGTCTGAGAGGTTTGATTATGGTGTGTGATGGCTCTGAAAAGGGCGTGCTTACCCGGAGGGGTTAAGCGAAGGCAAGACCGTGGGTTTCCAAGCCAGGAGCCTCTTTCCATCTTGGCTGCGGCAGGTAAGAGTAGATAACATTGTTATTGTGCTTTGTGTCTTACCTGCCGTACGGCTTCCCCCATTGCCTTGCATCCTGTCAGCTACTGGGCCTCTGGAGACGCCAGTCATCCGTGTCGAGGATGCACAGGCATTCTCTGCCCTGTCATCAGGCCTAGGGTGTAGCAGGGATAGCAGGGTCCTAGGTTGGAGAGTATGAGCCCCCTTACCTTATGAGGCGGCTCATACGCTAGGAGTCCAGGGAGAGCGCTTAGGGTTGCGTGAGGAGGTGACCAGCTCCCTGTTCCCTGCTATCTGGCGTTGCAACAGCAGCTATTGCACGGTGGGGGGTTTTCCCCACTCACCACCGTGACACCAAGCCAATGCACAGGTACATTACATGGGAAAGAATTCCCAAGAAATTAAAGCAAAATGTGTTCCATAGAAATTAAAGCAAATGAAGGTGAAATTTTTTATTTTGATCAATTTTTCCTGTACCCAGCAAGGGTTAACAACAAAAATGAACCTCAATAGGTATTACCCTGATTCTGCAGTTTACATAAACTTCCCCCTATGTGATCGTAAACCTTTACATGGGCACACCGCAGTGCTCAGAAGGCAGGGAGCGCCATATGATATTTGGAGGGTAGATTCTGCTGCTATAGTTTTCAGGAGCCATGTCCCATATGAAGGGACCCTGAGATACCCTAAAATAGAAAGAGTGTGTGCTTTGGCCCAACAAGGGTTTCATAGATTTCAGAAATACTTGGCTGTGAAAATGAAAAATTTTACAAGAAAATGTTGCTTTAGTCTTACATTTTTCATTTTTACAAGGGATAACAGGAGAAAAGGCACCCCACGATTTGTTCAAAAGGAAAGGAGCAGCATCTGCATTTCCTAACATGGAATTTGCAGAAACAGTTTTAAGGGCCATAACTTTTTTTTTTACTGTGTGAGGGCTTGTTTTTTGCGGGACAGGCTGTAGTTTTTTGACCATTTTTTATTTCATTTTTTGGGAGGTGAAGTGTGCAAAAATTGCAATTCTGTTTTTATTTTTTATGGGGTTCCTCATGCAGTATATATAACATGATAATTTTATTCTGTGGGTTGACACGGTTATGGCGATACCAAATTTATGAAGTTTTTTTATGTTTTACAACTTTTTCAGCATATATTCAGTTTTGCTTTAAAAATAAATGATATTTTGCATAACCATATACTAACATCCATAACATTTTTTTTTTTTTATACCAATGTAGCTGTGTAAGGGCTTGTTTTTTTTGTGGGACAGGCTGTAGTGTTTATTGATATAATTTTGGGATACATATGATCATTTTCTATTTTATTTTATTGGGAGGTAAAATGTTCAAAAAGTGGTATATTTGATATGATAATTTTAATCTGTGGCTTGATATGGTTGTGGTAATACCAAAGTTGTATTTTTTTTATGTTTTACCACTTTTATATAATTAAATCACTTTTTATTAGATTTTTTTTTTTGCATCGCCATATCTAAGACCCATAACTTTTAATTTTTCCATCAACATATCTGTGTGAGGGCTTGTTTTTTGCAGGACAGCCTGTAGTTTTTATTGGTATCATTATTGGGTTACATATAGCTTTTTGATCACTTTTTATTCCATTTTTTTGGGAGGTAAGGTGACAAAAACAGCAATTCCATCATCCAATTATTTTTATTTTTTTACAGGGTTCACCACTCGGGATAAGTAATATGATAACTTTATAGATAAGGTCGTTACGGACGTGGCAGTAACAATTATGTGTAGTTTATTTTTTTCATTTTTTAATCAATTATAAATGAGCAGATATTGGGAAAGGCAATTAATTTTTTTATTTATATTTGTAATAATTAAGTTATTTATTTATTTTACACTTTTTTTTTTTACATTTTTTCTTTTTTTTTATCAAGTCCCACTTGGATCTTGAAGATCCAGTGAGCCTGATGGCTATACAGTGCATTGCAATAGTCATCTATTGCAATGGACTGTTTTGTCAGTTTTAGGGCTCATTCACATGACCGCGCTGTTTTTTGCGGTTCGCAAATTGCGGATCCGCAAAAAACAGACACCGCCCGTGTGCCTTCCGCAATTTGTGGAATGGAACAGGAGGCCCATTATAGAAATGCCTATTCTTGTCCGCAAAACTAATAATTTTTGCGGGGCCACGGAATGGAACAACGGATGCGGACAGCACACAGAGCGCTGTCCGCATCTTTTGCACACTCATTGAAATGAATGGTTCCATATATATGGACCGTATGCGGAACGCATAAAACGGCCCGGATACGGAACTCAAAATACGTTGGAGCCCTTAAACTGACACATAGCCTGATCAGACCTGTAGGTTCTGTCAGGCTTAAATACATGGCAGCCCAGACGCCTTTGTAAGGCGTCTGATTGCATTGTAACTATCGAGCCGCTGCCATTGTAGCAGTGGCGGCCTGATAGAAGAGAGAGGTAGCTCCCTCTCTTAACCCCATGGATGCTGCAAGTGGCTACTGACCGCGGCATCCAAGGGGTTAAATGGGTATGATCGGTGTCGGCACTAATCACATCCATTGCAGCAGAGTGTCATCTGTATGTTACAGCTGACACTCTCTGCTTGTGGTAGCAGCTCGGGAACTGAGCCACTGTCATAAAAAAATTATTGCCGGACTGAAGGGGCAGACGAATGATCCCAGGGATGGGGGTATAGAAGGGGCACATAAGGGGGCACAGAAGGGGTATATTACCTACATGCAAGCTCTGATCTCCACGGACAGGGTCTGTAAAGTTTAGAGCCTGCAAACATAGTAAGGCCTCTTGCACACGTGTCCCCCGTGACCATATTGCGGCCAGCATACGGCGGGTCTGCAATACAGGAGACACCGACCCTGCAATACACGAGACACCGGCCGTGTGCATTCCGCATCATGGATGCGGACCCTTTTACTTGAATGGGTCCGCAAATCCGGAGATGCGGTGCAGAATGGAACGGAACTACGGAACAGAATCCCTACGGAATACTTTCGTGGGGTCCCGTTCCATGCTTCCGTTCTGCAAAAAGTTAGAACTTGTCCTAGCTTTTTGCAGAACGGAGGGATCACGGACCCCATTCAAGTGAATGGATCCGCGATCCGCATGCGGCTGGCCCACAGTCGGTGCAATTTTCCGTCCGCAGCACGGGCACCGCACGTTCGTGTGCAAAAGGCCTAAGGCTCAGATTGGTTAGTCTACACAGACTAACCAATCAGAGCAATTGCTGACAAGAGACCGCTCTGATTAGTCCCTTGGTCTGGGAGTCTCCGGGCTTTATAGTGTAACAGCCTCCGGTAAAAGTTTGGGCGTAACTGTACGCCCAGGTGCGCAAGCTTACTGCTCACCTAGGCATACAGTTACGCCCAGGTGCACCAAGGGGTTAAATGTATTCTGGTGAACTCTGGTGAAGCAATGTCTCATTTTCATTAGCTGATTTTCAGTAAACTTTTATTTATTATTTCAAGTTATTTCATTGACCATTGTGAGTTTTTCTTTCTTTAACATTTTGTCTATGTGTGACTACCATAGGCATATAAAGAAAAAGTTGGGTGGTTGGTGCATGGGAAATTGGTGATAGAGTTCCCCTAGGTCCACAGGTGGTGGCAGCCCCAAGATAACATGCCTCAAAGACCCTCCCTTTAATCCACCCTTGTAAAATTGCTGTAGCATCCCACTGCCTAAAGAGTAAAAAATGTGTATTATGCATTTTCTGTATGTGACCTGTTTAAGTGGAAGTAAGTCAGTGAAGACTGAGACGGTGAAGTGTAAGGAAGCAAAGAAGAGCCCAGAGAAAGATCCACCCAGAGAGGAGCAAAAGATGTAGAGAAAAAGCTTTGAAACCAGTTTAAGTGGAAAGAAAGAGCAAAAGAGAATACCTTGGACTTGGAGCAATGGAGCATATCAGTGTTGAGAGGCGGCACACGCAAATTGGACTGTGGAGATTACTTCCATAGAGCCTTATGGACTCTGCAGCAAACAGAAGAAGAAATTATTTGGGAGCCTAGATACACTTTAGAGGCTGACTAGGAATATGCTAAGGCCCACGTCCCTCAGAGGACATTGTGGATCACCTTGTGAGTAAAGTGAAAAGTTAGAGAAATTGATATAGTGCTGAAAGCTGCATGTGGAGTGTTGTACCCCTATTTCCAAATTCAGAGAGAGAAGTGCAGTGTGGGGAAGAAAGCTCTAGAGAAGGAAAATCGGCCCGCTAACTACCTTTGCAGCTGTGAGAACTACAAGAACTGACAGTCCATGCATGCTGAGAACTGTGACTGCTGTATTTGTACTTTATCTGCAAGTAAAGATCCATTCATCATTTCCTCACACTTCCAGCCTTGCACCTTGAAATTCATCAACACCAAGGGCGCCCGAACCACCACCAGGCAGGAGACCCCCGGAACCAGGGTGTGCCCCAAAGGGAAGAAAAGGTATGCCCTTCCCATCACTGCACAGCCCAGGAGAGTGTTAGAGTGAGTAACTACTACCACTATCATTGCTACTACTATTACTGTTATTCTCTCCTTCTCCTGGGCCTGCCTCATGACCATCCCAATGTCCCCTATCAAATCACATGGCCAATAACTTTGTACCTATATATGATCATGGGATTTTAAACCCTCAAATGACCAAACAGGGCTGATGATGTATAGAACATTGAAACGAACATTTAAACACCTGTTCCGCAAAATTGCGGAATGGATGCAGGCGCATTTATATGGTCGTGTGAATGAGCCCTTACTAAAGAATTATTATTATTTATTGTATTGGCTCATCTGGAAAATCTGTGATTTCCATAGTATGATGGATATTTTCTAATCAATAAATTATAAAATGACGCCAACTGTACAGTGCGATGATCTACATGGGAGATCACACTGTGTAGAACATTCTTAGTTCATAGCTGGTTCCTTAAATGGTATCATGAGCAACTGTGAATCGAGCTATCCATTATGTGACAATGCATGGTCTCCATAACAGAGCACAGGAATCCCTTTCATCCCAACGTATACACCATTGCATACACTTGTCCTATACTTTCCACTGTAAATAAGAAAAGATGTATTTTTCCATCTACCTGCTTCATATCAACCTAAACCAGAGAAGTCAAAATGTCACCGAAGGCCAAATGAAGAAGATGAAGGTCAGGGAAGGTATGATGAGCGTGTGAATTCTAAGGGCGTTACATTAAACCTTTAAAATGCATATTCTTAATGAAACAAAATCCATTTGCTCTCCACAGAACAAGACATCTCACAGTGTTTCTACCTTACTATTACCAGCATCCTTAACCCCTTAAGGACTCGGCCTTATTTCACCTTAAGGACCAGGCCATTTTTTGCAAATCTGACCAGTGTCACTTTAAGTGGTGATAACTTTAAAACGCTTTGACTTATCCAGGCCATTCTGAGATTGTTTTTTCGTCACATATTGTACTTCATGACACTGGTAAAATGAAGTTAAAAAAATGCATTTTTATTTATAAAAAAATACCAAATTTACCAAAAATTTGTAAAAAAATTGCAAATTTCCAAGTTTCAATTTCTCTACTTCTATAATACATAGTAATACATAGTAATACCTCCAAAAATAGTTATTACTTTACATTCCCCATATGTCTACTTCATGTTTGGATCATTTTGGGAATGATATTTTATTTTTTGGGGATGTTACAAGGCTTAGAAGTTTAGAAGCAAATCTTGAAATTTTTCTGAAATTTTCGAAAACCCACTTTTTAGGGACCAGTTCAGGTCTGAAGTTACTTTGTGAGGCTTACATAATAGAAACCACCCAAAATTTTTAGAAACTACACCCCTCAAGGTATTCAAAACTGATTTTACAAACGTCGTTAACCCTTTAGGTGTTCCACAAGAGTTAATGGCAAATGGTGATAAAATTTCAGAATTTCGATTTTTGGGCAAATTTTCCATTTTAGGACCTCACAACCTTGCTGACACGTATCTTTTAGTTGGACCACCTTTTTGAAGAACTCTGTATTGTGTCCTTCCTCTGTTATTCTTCCTGGAAATCGATAAATAAATTGACAACTGTCTCCACTGATTGGACGGTGTCAAACTGCCTGAGCATGCACCCCATTGGCCTTATATTAATACATTTCTAGGAGGAATAACAGAGGGACAGCAGAATTTCTAAGATACAATTCTTCAGGTTGGAATTTTAGGTGGAATTGAAATATTTACTAAAAGCTGAGTTCAGGAGAGGTGACAGCCAGGTCCTCTTTCAGAGATATTAATAAACATATTTATAGAGCACATTTGAAGAGCTAAATGGGGTGGGGGAGGGGGGGGCTAATGAAATTATAACAATTATTATTTTTTGAGGAAACTTGTAGCAGCTTGAAAAATGCAGAAAAAGTGACCCACACCTGTATTGCGCACGCAATACGCGCATATTACATTGCCGATTTTCACAATCAAGGAAATAATGTTGAATTTATGACGAATATTTGCCCAAATATTCGCGATATATCACGAATTCAAATATTGCCCCTGCTGCTCATCACTAGTTACCAAAAGACCAAGTCATCCTGGCACAGATAGTGGTACTGTAGATAAGATTAAAATAAGTAAATAAGACCCGTGGATACCTTGTAATGCAGAAAAAAAACTTGGTAACAGCTATCTTTATTAAAGGGGTTGTGCAGCCAGTACATATTGATTGTGGGGGTCCCATAAATATCAGGTGGGAGTCCAACTCCCGGCACCCTAGCCAATTAGCTTTTTAAAGAGGAGGCAGCGCTTGTACGAGTACTGCTTCCTCATCAAGATTACACTGCATGTCGTCTCGCTTGAAACGGCGGCTCATCCGAATTACAAGTGACCATCCCATTAAAGTCTAGATCCCATTTAAAGGGTGAAAATCAGTTAATCCTTTAGATTTCATGTCTTGGTGTAGCCAGTGCCGATTAAATTGTGGATTTGAGGGTTCACTGACACTAGTAACATCTCCGCTTTTTTAGCGGGTCTGTTCTGGGGTCTGTATTCATGTTAGGGTATGATGAAGGGGGTTATATGGACTAATTGTGTGCAGAAAAACACTACTGGATTTTTTCACGGAAGTCCAGCGTCGATGAACCAGATTCCTGGAAGTCAAAAGATGTATGCGGATCCGAAATATACCATATTCCATGTTGTATCCCTCAAAGCTACGAGTGATTGCGGGAGGAAAAACAAATTTTTTTGAGTCACCAGAAGACGCCTCTGCCTGGCTGGATCAACAGGATCTACAGTCAGGTCCATAAATATTGGGACATCTAAACAATCCTAACATTTTTGGCTCTATACACCACCACAATGGATTTGAAATGAAACAACTAAGATGTGCTTGAACTGCAGACTGTCAGCTTTAATTTGAGGGTATTCACATCCAAATCAGGTGAACAGTGTAGGAATTACAACAGTTTGTATATGTGTCTCCCACTTGTTAAGGGAGAATCTTTTCACTATAGTATCTTTACTGAATGTACCTTATTATGAGGGCTAGCTTCAGGAATTTTTTGAGCCTCATGTTTCTACTTAGCGGAGATATTGTCTTTACTCTGTTTGTTACAGTTTTAATGTTCTGTGCATTGTTCTGTTGGGATCAAGTGCAGTTATACAAGGGAAAAGGGTGCGGTGAGACGGCCTACTCATATACATTAGCGTTTTATGCGGGCTTCGTCCATTTTGATATGTGGCACATCCTGCCTATTATTTCCATTTTTAAACATAATGGCGGGTAAAATGCAGGTACTGGTGTGGAATGTTAGGGGAGTGAGAGACAGTGTCAAAAGACAAGCTATCTTCACGACAGTTCAACAACATCAACCTGCCATATTATGTCTCTTGGAGACGCATTTGTCTGCGCAGAATCGAAATTTGCTACACAAGCCATGGATCTCTTGCTCCTATCATTCCACATAGGACCATACCTTTTAAATGCTATAACTCTGTTGTAGATCCTGAAGGTAGATTTGTCTACCTTCACTGTTCTATATACAATAGACCACCATTTCTTGTTGCTCTATATATACCTTGTTGCTCTATATATTTAGACCCTGGGTTGGATAAATTCTAATACAGTCCTCCATCTGGAGAGATACGGGAGACTTCACTGGCTAAATTGTTGAGAGCGCTGTATCTCCATGATCTTTGGCGAATTCGGCATCCGGATGTTCGTGAATATTCCTGTTTCTCTCCGGCGCATGGTTCCCTTTCCAGAATCGATCTGGTGGTTGGATCCTTGGAACTGTTGCCTCATATATCGCACATTCAATAGTTACCGAGTAGTCTGTCAGACCACTCTGCGCTTCGAGTAGAACTACAATTTAATAGTGGAAATGGGGGTCCCTACATGTGGAAACTTAATCCGTTTTGGATAGACCTCCTTGATAGAGGGGATCCAATTACGGAGAAGATTAAGATTTTTTTTATCACCAATCAGGGATCGGCATCTGTTGGGATTGTTTGGGACGCCATGAAGGCGTATGTCCGAGGGGTCTTTATATCCAAAAAATCAAGAGGAAGAAATCCGCTACTAGGGAGCTTACAGATACCCTGCAGAGGGAAGTAAAGATTTTTTAAGCAGATTATATGCGATACCCCTCACCTCAAAGGGAATCGCAATGGAAGGAGTCACAAGATAAACTAAAGGATCATTTTACTCAAATTGCAGACCATAAACGCTTCTTTATGTCCTAGAAATATTTTGATGCGGGGGAGAATGCAGGCAGTTTATTGGCTACAATAGTTCGCTCACAGTCCGGATCTTCTAGGATAATGGCTATCCGAACGACAGGGGGAATCTTGTCGACGGATGACTCTGTAAATTTTCGCGAATTTTACTCTTATTATAGAGACTTATATTCATCTAAACTTACATTGGATGTAAGTAGTATTAGGTCATATTTAGACAATATTCAGCTACGAAAACTATTGTCGGAATCGGCACATTATTTAGATGAACCTATAGAACTAGAGGAGCTTAGGATGGCACTTGGGTCTTTCTCTAACGAAAAGGCCCCGGGATTTGACGGATTACCTAGTGAATTTTATAAAAAATACCAAGATGATATCCTGCCGAAACTTCTTGATGTGTTTAATGACACTTTCAGGGAGGGAATACTGCCGGCCTCCATGAGAGAGGTTGTGGTAGTGGTCATTCCAAAACCGGGTAAAGATCCGAGGTTTCCGGAGTCCTACAGGCCCATCTCCCTTCTCCCTGTGGCTGTAAAAAAAATTGCCAAAATATTAGCCATTCGCCTAAATAGGGTTATTAAAACTTTAATACATGATGACCTATCAGGATTTATGCCTGATAAAAGCACGTCTATTAACCTAAGGAGGCTTTTTCTTAATCTCCAACGGCAAGTAGATACGGGGGGATGTAGGGCGGTGGTTTCTCTCGATGCTGCCAAAACCTTTGACAGCGTCAAGTGGGATTATCTATGGGAAACCATGAAAACTATGGGGTTTGGCCTGGGATTGCTATCCTGGGTGAAACTTTTATATAGATCCCCGCTGGCCAGAGTTAGAGCAAATGGAAAGCTTAGTCTGCAATTCTCATTGTATCATGGGACTAGACAGGGGTGTCCTTTGTCCCCACTCCTATTTGCAGTGGCCATTGAACCGCTGGCGTGTTTATTGTGCGCATCACCGGATTGGACGGGGCTTCCGCTGGGTCCTCATGAAGAACGAGTCTCCCTATACGCAGATGACCTGCTTTTGTATATTGGTGACCTGGAGTGGTCGATTCATGCAACATATTACTGAATTTGGCCACCGATCGGGGTTACGTATCAACTGGGATAAATCAGTGATACTTCCACTTGATGCGCTCCCTCTCCATATGAATTGGTCAAAGATTCAATTACAAATTGTCGATAAGTTTAAATATCTTGGTGTCATGATTGCATCAAGAGTTGTGGACTATGTTAAACGTAATATACAGTAGAACCCCTGTTAACTAAATTCTTGGATAAGGTTTCCGCCTGGTCCAAACTCCCACTTTCAGTGGTAGGGAGATGCAATTTGATTAAAATGATCCTGATGCCCCAACTGCTATATTTCCTACACAACTCACCTGTTTAGATTCCCCAAAGGTTATTCTATAAAATTCAAGGCATTTTCCGATCACTTATATGGAAGAAAAAGCAACCTAGGATAAAACTGGAGACATTGCAGAGAAGTAAGGAGGAGGGAAGTCTGTCCGTACCAAATCCCTGGGTGTATCATGTAGCCGCCCAATTACAACACTTAAAGGGTTGGGGGCATAGTATGGAAGGAGGGCCTTCAGCACATACAGTATCTTATGTGGGAAAGCAAGATGTACCAATCGGTGTACCTGAAATAGGGAGAATACAAGGTATTGGAGATTTACCCACGGTGTCCCTAATGTGTAAGATCTGGTCCAAATTTAAAGATATTATTGACCTTACTGGACCCTATGGATATACGCCTTTGTGGCGAAACCCGAAGCTTCTGGAGATATTTAGACTAGAGGGGTTTTCTCCTTGGGAGAAAAAAGTTGTTCTTAGTCTAAACGAGGGATGCTCAACCTGCGGCCCTCCAGCTGTTGTAAAACTACAACTCCCACGATGCCCTGCTGTAGGCTGATAGCTGTAAGCTGTCTGGCCATGATGGGAGTTGAAGTTTTGCAACAGCTGGAGGGCCACAGGTTGGGCATCACTGGTCTAAACCATATCCAGGAAGATAGTAATATGAAATCCTTTGCACAGCTACAAAGTGAGTTTGCACTCCCGCAATTTTTACAATTGAGGCACGCAAATCAAACGCAGTTTGCGGGGGGTGTGAAGGCTTTAGCTACTCCACTAATTGTGCAAAAGGTATTAAGCAAGGTCAGTACAAAGGGGTTGATTTCCTTGTTATCTAGACATATTAATGGCATCATCTCTCCTTCAGAGACCCTTCCGGTTAAAGATAAATAGGAGGCTGAAGTAGGGCATATTACTCAGGAACAATGGAAGGATACGCTGTCTCTAACGCCCTCTTTCACTCTCAATGAAGCGCAGCGTCTGTCACAATTAGATTTACTACACAGGGTGTACAAACCTCCTGTTCGTATGTATAAGATAGGCCTTTGGCCTGATTCATGTTGTCCTCAGTGTGCAATGGAAAATGCATCCTTAATACACATGTTTTGAACGTGCTCTAAATTCTGGAAGGAGGTAGTGAAGCTTATTAAGCAAGTTACGCAGATAGACATACCGTATAACCCTAAAATGTGTCTTTTGGGTCAATTGGATGTGG
This sequence comes from Bufo gargarizans, assembly GCF_014858855.1. Taxonomy (NCBI): domain Eukaryota; kingdom Metazoa; phylum Chordata; class Amphibia; order Anura; family Bufonidae; genus Bufo; species Bufo gargarizans. The sequence continues at coordinate 105,232,681 of NC_058082.1, forward strand.
AGGTTCAGGGTAATGGTATATTTCTTTGTGTACAAACAATGCTCTTACAAGCACGTATATTAATAGCTAGACATTGGGTTGCACCTGACCCTCCCACGAGACAGACTTAGGCTACATTCACACGTCAGTATTTTTCTATATCCCGAATTTCGGTCCGTTTTTTGCGGATCCGTTGTTCCTGAAAATGTTTCCGTATGTCATCCGTTTTTTGCGGATCCGCAAAAAACTGAAACATGTATAAATTTCACAAAGCAAATAAAGTTGTTTGGATTTCTTTGAAATAAAAAAAAAAAAAAAAGTGAATAAGTGATTTCTGTGGGCAGGATTTAATTTCCAGGAACGGATTCCGCATAAAACGGTCATCCGTTTTTTGCGGAACCATTGACTTTGTATTGTACCAGGATCCGTTTTTTGCGGAAAAGAATAGGACAAGTTTTATATTTAATCGGACATGCGGAACGGAACAACGGAAACAGACAGCACACATTGTGTTGTCCGATGTTTTTCAGGACCCATTGAAAATGAATGGGTCCAGAACTGGTCCTGATCTGTTCCGCAAAAAACGGAACAGATCAGGAAAGAAACAACGGACGTGTGAATGGACCCTTAACGTTATTTTACGTTATGAGAGAGGTATCTATTTGAAGAGGAAACGTCCAAATAAGTTTATGTCTGTGTGTGGGGGTTGGGTGTCTGATCCAGGACTAGTTTCAGGGGCGCTAGCAGAAGAATGCATCCGAGATCAAATGTCTGGATTGGGTAGAATGCAGTAATCCTGTTTAAAAGCTATAGATTACATTATACTGTGTTGGATCGCTGAGAGATGAACTTGAATCTGTGGATTGCCCCATACTTGTAGAGAAATATAGGATATGATCTGATAGCTAAGATGTGATGTTGGGTTGGCCGTCTCGCCGCACAATGCAATATAATGCAGTGCTGTACAACACTAGACAACACAATGCACTTTTTATTGTGGGTTGGGGTTGGGGTGGGGGGATATTGAAAATGGGGGGAAAAATAATGTCAAGCATGCCGCGTAATGAGGACAAAAACAAATAGATATTCTAATATTGATGTCATTTTGCTGCAATTTGCTCGACAATAAAAAAATACACCGATTTAAAAAACAAACAAAAAAGAGCTTGGAATAAAACCTGCGGACAAGGGTGGGAATATACCTAGTTGTCATGAACTGTGAATATTATTATGAGGGATCTATGTGACAATTACAGGAAGACACCACCTATATGCAGTTATCTGGTGACCCCATTATGAAAATACAACAAGAACTGTTCTCTCTGTTACGATAAAATGTGGAAAGGAAAATATCTGAGAAATTGTCCAGTCACTTATTCCCACCCAGTCCTTCCCAACCCAATTGATATTTTCTTCCATAATATCCATAAGAACACTGAGAGACCCCCTGGCAGGCCCATTATGGCTGGCAGGGGGTCTGTCACTGAGCTTTTATCACAGTATTTAGACTGGTTTTTGCGACCCCTTCTTAAAGTGGTCCCGTCTTTTTTGTTAGACACCAAAACATTGTTTCAACAATTAAAGAATGTGTCCTGGCAGAAAGTTACAGTTTGGCAACAACTGATGTTGTCAGTCTGTAAACCCCCATACACCATAATGAACAATGTACTGACTTTGTGAATCTTTGGATTTTGTGTTGTCCAATAATGTTTTCAGGTTTGGCGACCACTCGTATGCCCAGGGCACTGGTGTGGTGATGGGCACGTCAGTGGCAACAACCTTTGCAAACCTATTCAATATGGGAGTAAAAATATATAATGTGAACATACTGGACTAGATTCATAGACGACGTGTTAGTCATTGGGTCAGGCACAGAGAAAGAATTACATTCATTTGTGGAGCATATAAATGTTAATGAACTAAATATGGAATTTACAACACATTTTGGGGGGGACGGTATGGAGTTTCTGGATAATGTTATTTACTCTAAAGAGGGGGGATTATAGACAAAGGGGCTCAGGAAATCCTCTGCCACCAATTCTCTTTTACACAATTATAGTTATCAACCTGATCATGTCAAAAGATCTTTTCCATACAGTCAATTTCTCAGGTTACGGCACAATAATAGTGAATATGATACATTCCTAGAACCGGCACTGGATCTTTCTGGTCGTCTTCGGCATCGAGGATACCCAGAAATGATCATATTTGAAACCTTTACTAGAGCTCTAAAAAAAATATAAAAAAAATAAGGAACTATTAACGAGTAAAATAACTAAAAAATAAAAAAATATAAGAAAAAAAATAACTATCTTGTCTTTTCTATATAGCCCAAGCGTAGATAATATTAAAAGGGCCATTAGAAAACATTGGCGCCTGATTGCATCCGATCCTGAACTAGTTGATAGAGCAAAAAATCCCTCCATTGTATCGTTTAGGCAATGCAAAAATTTAAGAGACCAACTAGTGAAGGGTAGATATATGCGAAATAAACAGAAAAACTGGTTACAGGGGTTAATTCCTACAGGCAATTTTCTTTGCAGGGATTGTGTTCTTTGTGCTCAGGTGCAGTAAGGTAAAGTGTAGCAAATAGGAGCTATTTCACACTTAGGGCTCATGCACACGACCGTTGCCCGGCCGTGGCCGTATTGCAGGCCGCATACAGGGGGTCCGCGATACATGGGCATCGGCCGAGTGCACCCCGCACCACGGATAGCAGACCCATTCACTTCAATGGGTCCGCAGTCATGGAGATGCGGAACGGAGGCACGGATCGGAACTCTACGGAAGCACTACAGTGTGCATGCACTACTTTTTTGTGGTGCGAACCGTCAGATTCGGATCACGGACCCCATTCAAGTAAATGGGTCCGGGATCCGCATGCGGACCGCAGCACGGGCACGGAGCCATTCTGTTCGTGGGCATGAGCCCTTAGCAGTTGATAACATGCAGGTCTGATTTTGTTGTCTATGTGTTGTTCTGCCCATGCAGATTTTTTTTCATAGGCAAGACCGTCAGACCATTCAGTGACAAGATGGTCAATGGGTTATCCGAGAAGATGTCTGTGAAGGATCCATGTGTCCATTTTTTACCCTCCATGTGTCATCCGTATTCCACGGACCCTGCTAGGCTGAAAATTAATTTCAAGAGCATCTCCTAGCAACGATCCGTTATACATGGAGGAAACACAGATGCCATCAGGGTTGTGTCCGTGTTTTTTATTGGACCCATAGAGTAAGATGGGTGTTATGGATCCGTAAACATGGACAAAAATAGGACATACTTCCAAGGTGCAACCCCAGACTGCAGTAAATGACGGATATGTAAATACACACATTAAAATCAATGGGTACGTGTGCTGTCCGTGGAGAAAGCAGACAGCACATGTCCGTAATTCACTGACTTCCGAATAAGGCCTTACTAGGTAAAGTTAATTTGATAATTAATTATTGATATAAAAAGGTATAAAATATAAGGACCAGCAATTCACTGCTAGGATGGTGATCAGCAGCAGCAGATGTTTTGGTGGGAAAAGCACTGGAAGAGCAGGTGGGAGAATGAGCAGTCTCAACACAGCCTGCAAAGTGTAGGGATTAAGTCAGATCAGGGTTTTTAAAGCCTCTCAGATGTTGCAGCCGTCTGAGTGCATAATCTCTAGAACTGCGCACAAATGTGCTGCATACGACCCATACGTGGGAGGCTTTACAAGATAGCCCCTAGTGGTAAGTCTATCCCTCCACTCTTACACCGAATTAGCTGGACTTACTTGCAGGATCTTTAGTAATATTTTGGGTTATTTTTAACCAGTTCAATACCAAGTCATTTATCACCCTTCCTGACCAGATGCATTTTCTGTGTTTTTTTAGTAGACGCGCCTTTGAAAACCATAACTTTTTTCCGTTCAGTTATGTAAATAATTATTGTGCCTTTTTTCAGTGATAACTGGGGCTTTATTTTATATTATTTATATTTTTCTATTTTTATTTGTATTTTTTATACCCAAAAATATGTTGGAAAAGATAACCGCTAAACACAAAGTGAAACTAAAATACTTTTTAAAACTATGTCATTTTGATATAGGGGATATATGGGTTTATAGGCAGTGGAGGTGGGGCTGGTTGCGGTGTGGCATGTTTTTTTTTGTCTTCATCTTTATTTTTATTTTACACTTTGTTCCTCCATAAGGTCATGTAAAACCTTAAGGGGCATTTAACATTACATTTTTTTTTATTGCTGATCCTGTAACTGCGGCTGACATATTAGAACCAGTTATAGAGGGAAATACAGTCACTGCAGGATTTAACAAGGCTGTTTAGCCTTACTGCAGAACTGATCTGGTAGGGCCCAGCAGCTCAAGCAGACACTCAGGTCCCAATGATCACTGTGACCGAGGCAGGAAACGGCATTGATGCATCCTGATCTCTATACACGGTGAATACAGCAAGCAGAAGGCAGGGATGGTATAGCAAAGTCCTTCCCTTCTTTATGTCACCAATAATGGGCTCCATGCTCCTTCGCTGTACAATTAGCGCGCAGCTGCTAACTCTGCAAGGAAGTTCAGTTCTTTTCAGCAGAATGTCAAAAGCTCCAGCAATTTTTAGGCAGGAGCGCACATAATTAATGTAGTGTCCTGAAATACACTGCAAAGCACTGAAAGTGTTAATATCATTGTATTTCATGTATTATGTGCATTTACTACAAATCCCATAAGGTTGTATAGGGAGTGGGATGTCCCATGAGGCAAGACAGGACTCGCTCCATCCTCCCTCTCTAGGAGGAAGATTCTGGAGTTAATGGCTGACTGCTGAGAAGTGAACACCTCAGAGCAACAAGGAGCAGCTCCTGTAGGGAGATTCCATTCCCTTACAGCCAACAGGCAACGTATGTGCCAGCCCTCAGAAGAGAAAAAAATCTATAGAAGGTTTAGCCGACAGAAAGGGAGTGTGGACTTTGGCAAAGAATGTATTCACCACTAATTTGGTGTCACGAGGGTGTCAAGAGCCACGTCTGACTCCGTTATACCCGGGGTCAGGAAGTCGCAGCGGGTGGCTGCGCGCTCTATGTCTAAAGATCGCGCTGTTACTTAATGGTAGCTTTCTGTGTTTGCTTTGCAATCCTTTTTGTCTCACTCAGGGATCCGTAGCTTCTTCTCCTCAGCTGTTTCTTGTCTGTCACTCCCAACCTCTTTATATTCCCCTCTCCCACATCTCTGGTTGCCAGATATAGAGCTTCCTGCCTGGACTTCTATACTGACTCACTGGAGCTGTGTAGCTGTGATTCCTGGTTGTCGTACCAGAGCGTTACCCTCCGGATCCCTGTTGGTTGTCGCCCACCTGGGACTATTTGTTTTGTCAGTATTGTCTGTCTTCTCCCTAGTGTTTCCCTTTAGTGTTAGTGGTGCGGACTAGTGTTCCCACCGCCCTATTCACTACGTAGGGCTCTTCTTAGGGAAAGCCAGGGTTTAGGCACGTGATCGGCGTACGGGTGAGAAACCCGTCTAGGGATGTCAGGGCAGTCAGGTGCCAGCCTCAAGGTGAGTTAGGGGTCACCATCTTTCCCTCTCCCTTGGACAGGGCCTTCCTTTCCCCAGTCGTGATATCTGGCTATAGCCTCCTCTGCATGTGGTGGAAACACTGTAAGCTACAAGTTGCCCACCTTAACCAAAAGACAGGAAGGCTCCCTGTTCATAGACTGCATTCCTCTGAGGATACTGTGGATATTATTATATAATCATAGATATCTGATGATTGGCGAAAGTGCATCCCTTTAAGCCGGGAAAATTAGAGATTGACCAGTCTGATTGAGAGACAGCGAGAGAGAAGCTCAAGAGCACCACCATCAGCCGCCATCAGACAAGAGAACCCCAGAACCAGAGTGTGCTCCGAAGGGAAGAATCAGTGCACCCTTACCATCACTGCACCCGGCCCAGGGGGCTTCAGGAAACTTTGAGTATGACTACTGCACCTATCCGCCACCAACACTCATGTGGGCCCCTACGTCCTGGTGGCTGCATTTAGGGGTGGATTGGCCATAGACCTTACAGTGAAATTTACCGGAGGGCCGATGCCCAGGGGGCCACCTGAACCCTCCTCTCTGCTGCTCTCAGCTGTAATTAACACTGTGAGAATCAGGTACCTCACATGTCCTCCTGAATTCAACTGTGACCCACAACTGGAGGTGGAAGACAGAAAATAGCAGCTATTGATGGCCACCACAGAGGGATATCTTTTAGGGTAGTATATTGTGCTGCAATGTGGTATATGGTTCTGCTGGGATGTTATTTTGTGCTATGGTATTGCTGACCCCGCCTATATGTGTTACCCTGCTTTCTGTCAATTTACATCCACCTACATGGGGCCACTTTTAGTTTTTAGTTTTTTTCCCAGGGCCACATTAACGTCCCAGTCCGCCCCTGGCTGCATTAGTAAAAACTTTGCAGGAACAGAACTGAACTTCTTATATGAGTGACTTTAAATTAGTTTTCAGATTTTATGTTAGTAAATCTAATGTATTGCATAATGAAAAGCTGTGCAACTTGTTAATATACTTGGGTTCAGTCCCTCCCTGTTTTGAAGAGCTCTGCTTTCTGTCAGTAAATGGAAACATTCTTAAAAAGTGATCAAAAAGTCATACCTACCCCAAAAATGGAATAAATAAGAACTGAAGCTTGCCCTGCAAAAAAAGCCTTCACATAGCTCCAGACAGAGATAAAAAAGTTCTGAATTTCAGAATATAGCACTCCAAAGAAAATTCTGTTTTATGTAAATTTTTTAAGTATTAAATCATAACAACTATATAACTATATACATTTTGTATCACTGTAATTGTACTGACCCGAATAAAGGTAACGCTGGTGTCACCATACAGTGAATGCGGTAAAAATCACGCTTTTGCTAATTTCAGTCCATTAATATTTCCAGCTTCTCAATACAATACAGTGATCCCTCAAGATACAATGGCCTTAGGATACAATATTTTCAACATACAAGGGTCTTTTCTGACCATCGTAGGTTGAAACCAGACTCAACATACAATGCCTCAGACAAAGATCCAACCGATCAAGGCCACTTCTCTGGTAAAAATAGGTGTATTAGTTGCTAGTTAGCAGCTATTCCTGACTGTTATATGCAAGACAAAAACACAGAAATATAGTGGCAAATCTGGGGGAGCTGCTCAACCCCTAACACTGTAGCGTGTTTTTCATTGGGGGAGCAGTCCCACTGCATGTGGACCGCAGCAAACGACTATCCCCAGCAAAAAATATTTTGCATACGGTGGAGGATGTCGGCGCGGTCCACATGCACCACAAAGGCATCCTACACAAAACGGAGCATTGTGCGGATGAAAATATAATCATAAATCACAGAAGAAATGCACCAAACAGATATGCCACTGACTATACTGGCTAGTCATAAATGCAGATATTAAAAGCTGAGACTTTTGCCAATATATTCCTGTCAGGAAGATATCGGAGCCCACATGCACCACGTCACGGCTCTCAGCATGGCAAGGGGTCCTACCACGCGCCGACATCCTCCACCGTATGCAAAATATTTTTTGCTGGGGATAGTCGTTTGCTGCGGTCCACATGCGGTGGGACTGCTCCCCCAATGAAAAACACGCTACAGTGTTAGGGGTTGAGCAGCTCCCCCAGATTTGCCACTATATTTCTGTGTTTTTGTCTTGTTTTATATGTAGTGTGTGTGCCTTTACCTGGCATTCAAACACTCTCCTTTGCACCTGGTAGCCTCCATCACATGGTCTGATATGGGTGTGGCTTACAGTCTGGCTTTGTTCACATTGCACTAGTTGTCCTGCTAGGCGGTTGTGTGGAAGCTTGGCTGTGAGCTGGATTACATCACCCTCAGACCTTGTTCACACCATAGGTAGCGTAGTGGTAGGACCCCTTGCCATGCTGAGAGCCGTGACGTGGTGCATGTGGGCTCCGATATCTTCCTGACAGGAATATGTTGGCAAAAGTCTCAGCTTTTAATATCTGCATTTATGACTAGCCAGTATAGTCAGTGGCATATCCGTTTGGTGCATTTCTTCTGTGATTTATGATTATATTTTCATCCGCACAATGCTTCGTTTTGTGTAGGATGCCTTTGTGGTGCATGTGGACCGCGCCGACATCCTCCACCGTATGCAAAATATTTTTTGCTGGGGATAGTCGTTTGCTGCGGTCCACACGAGGTGGGACTGCTCCCCCAATGAAAAACACGCTACAGTGTTAGGGGTTGAGCAGCTCCCCCAGATTTGCCACTATATTTCTGTGTTTTTGTCTTGTTTTATATGTAGTGTATGTGCCTTTACCTGGCATTCAAACACTCTCCTTTGCACCTGGTAGCCTCCATCACATGGTCTGATATGGGTGTGGCTTACAGTCTGGCTTTGTTCACATTGCACTAGTTGTCCTGCTAGGCGGTTGTGTGGAAGCTTGGCTGTGAGCTGGATTACATCACCTTCAGACCTTGTTCACACCATAGGTAGCGTAGTGGTAGGACCCCTTGCCATGCTGAGAGCCGTGACGTGGTGCATGTGGGCTCCGATATCTTCCTGACAGGAATATATTGGCAAAAGTCTCAGCTTTTAATATCTGCATTTATGACTAGCCAGCATAGTCAGTGGCATATCCGTTTGGTGCATTTCTTCTGTTATATGTAAGGACTTGTTTTATCTGTCTTAGTTATCTGCTTATTTTTCTTAAATCTTCATTTTCTCTTATCTTGGATGACATTTTGGGCTTTGGAACGGATTACTCAACTTACAATGGTTCCAACATACAATGGTCGTCCTGGAACCAATTAATATTGTAACTTTAGGGACCACTGTATATGAAATAGTAAGTGGGGCCATTATAAAGTACAACTAGCCCTAATACGGTTCTGTAAATGGAAAAGTAAGAAAATTATGTCTTAGCAAGGCAGAAGTAAAAAAACAAAAACACAAAAGTAGAAAATGGGCATGTCAGAAAGGGGTTAAAAATATTCTGCAGTTTTTCAAATCCGCACCTGAATCTGAATACTTTTGAAATGGCATGTAATTAAAAATTTAGTATAGCCACTGAGTTATTTAATACAATGTATCTGCATAGCGCCACCTGCTGTTTGATCTTTTTCTCATTTCTCTGTCCACCTCACTAAGGTGGACGAGCATGCTCAGTTGCATCCTTCAGTTTCCTCCTGAGCTATGATAGGGAGAGAGCTGCCGCAGAATGGACACGCCTCCTAAGCGTCAGCAGAAAAGACACTCCCCTGTGCTGCCTGCTTCATATAAATTTAGCAGAGCAACTGGAACAATGAATGTGGAGATCTCTGGATCCATGTGAGGTACCGGACTGGTTTGAGCTTTGTTAGAGAGATTGTCATGTATTATATGATGTCTGATTTTTATTTTTTTACATTAATTCTACAGGTGCATGGCTCATTAAAGTGACTGTATAGTCCTGCTGCATGGATAAAGCTTTAAAGAGGTTGTCCCTCCCAAGCCTAGTGATTGTAACTAAACCATGGGTTAACCCTCAGTGTGCCAGCCAGAAGTTAACATAACATTGAAGTAACACAGTTTTACCTAACTACACACTGGAAAATAAGGCGTATAGCAAAATGCTTTGTTATCAATGACAATAGGACAATTTCCATCTTTAGCAGTGTCCTCCAGGTCACGGCATATGCAGTATACAGTCCAACTGTCCTGCTGTGATTGTGCTGCAGCTTGTTAGTATGACAGATACATGAAAGCTTCTACGCATCCCTCTCACAAACAACCTATTCATTTTCCTCAGCTCCTCACTAAAGAAAAAACTCTTCGTGTTCTTTAAAGTGAGGGTTAATGTTACTGAAGACAGACAACTTCATATCTGAACTAGTCAGAGGGATTCCCATCATCCTATAAAACCTCACAGGGGACCCTGTCCATCAGCCACCGCTCTATTTTTTTGCCGTGGTTTACGAGAGTTTCCTGATCAAACACTGACTTCAGAGAAATTCATGAACTGTTCCAAAAAGTTAGACCTCAGCAATAAAGTTCCTGGATCATGTTCAAAAACACTAAAACTTTAGCAGCCGAGTGGCCTTTAAGTATAACTGTGGTCGTTTATTTTTGGCTATTTTCTTTATTTCAGTAACAAGTTAATCCCCTTTATGCTGCTGAAAAAAAAAAAGAAAAATAATAAAATCAAAGTAACTAGTTTGAAAATACAAGTTGTCTTCTGGTATTTTTATTAAACTGTTCATTATCGTTACTTTCACCTAATGCAGGAAAAGTTGAGTGACGATACATATGGCCTCCATTGCAGAGTTGTGATCCAACTTTCTTGTACTACTGAATGGCAAACCTTCCTAGTCATATGGTGATGCAACCCTCCTCTCATATTACTGCTATGTGGGCTATTGCTATCACTCCCATAGACTTCAAATAGACAGTGGGGCACAAGCATGGCCACCTCTTTAACAAGGATGAGAGGATACCCTTTCTCAGGTGAAAGTTCCAGAGTTAAGACCTGCATGTATATCCAAAATGGGGAACCACTGACCTGGTCAGGCAGAAAAAGAATGGAGAGATGGACACTTGCTTGACTGTAACAGCTGTAGAAGTAAATGGAGGGAACCTGGATGCAGTCACCGGTAGGCCCCTGTTCTGGAAACTGTTTCTGGTCCCGCATCTATCAGACATTTCTACTTTATCCTGCAGATATTTCATAAATGTCTAAGGTTGGAAACACCTCTTTACGGTGCTGCCACACATACAGTGCCTTCAGAAAGTCTTCAGATCCTTTCACTTTCTTTTCACATTTTATTATGTTGCAGCCTTGTGTTAAAATAAAAAAGCAGTTTTTTTCCCATCATTCTGCAATGAATACCCCATAAAGACAAAGTGAAAACAGAATTTTAGAAATCTTTCCTAATTTATTGAAAAGGAAAAACTTTGACAGTGATTACAGTCTCCAGTCGTCTTGGGTATGATGCCACAAGGTTTGCATACCTGGATTCTGGGATTTTCTTCTATTCTTTTGTGCAGATCCTCTCAAGGTCTGTCAGGTTCGATGGACAGCCACTTTCAGGTCTCTCCAGTGATCTTCAGTTGGGTTCAAGACTGCGCTCTGGCTGGGCCACTTAAGGATATTCACAGAGTTGTCCCTAAGCCACTTCTGTGTTGTCTTGGCTGTGTTCTTAGGGTCATTGTCTTGTTGGAAGGTGAACCCTTCAGCCTGGTCTGAGGTCCAGAGCATTCTGGATCAGATTTTCATTAAGAATATCTCTGTACTTTGCTCCATTCAACTTTGCCTCAACTCTGACCAGTCTCCCTGTCCCAACTGCTGAAAAACAAACACACATAATGATGCTGCCACCACCATGCTTCACTGTAAGGATGGTAATGGACAGGTGATGAGCAGTGCCTGGTTTTCTCCAGACATGATACTTAGAATTGAGGATAAAAAGTTCAATCTTTGTTTCAACAGACCAGAGAATCTTGTTTCTCATAGTAAGAGAGTCTTTTAGGTGAGTTTTTTTTTCCTTCTTACTACTCTGCCTTAAAGCCCATAAGGGTGGGGTGCTGTGGTGATGGTTGACCTTCTAGAAGTTTTTCCTATCTGCAAACAGGATCTTTGGAGCTCAGCATTGGGTTCATGTTCACCTCTCTTACCAAGGCCCTTCCTTTTTAATAAATTTGCATAAATGTCTAAAATTCTGTTTTACTTTGTCATTATGGGATATTAAGTGCAGATTGATGTGAGAAAAACTAAATTAGAAAAAAAGTAAAAGGGCCTTGGTGGCTTTTTTGGGCCAAAAAAGGCATTTGAAAACATGCTCAGCATTTTGTAGCCTTTTTTTTGCCTATATATAGTGTGTTTTGCCACCTGGTGTTTTTGTATTCTTTTCATTTTTATTAGGAAAGTATGTACCCCCAGTAAATAAAATACATTGGTACAAAAATGTTATGCAAGAACGCCATCAAAAAGACTCTAACACGATTTTTTAAGCAGGGCAAGAAAACCAATGGATGTCTATGATATCAAAATGCTAGACAATGAGGGAAAAACACCATAACCAGTGCACGCTGCAATTTCAAAAAACACCAACACAATAAAAGCTCGTAAACAAATTTATTTTCTTTCCGTGTCTGTTTTTTGCGGACCTTATGAAAAACCATTAATTTCAATGGGTCTGCAAAAAAATACAGAAGTTACTCCGTGCCCATTCCTTTTCCGTTAGTGTCCGTATTTCTGTAGACCGCAAAATACATACAGTCGTGTGCATGAGCCCTAAGGGTGAAAAATGGCACTACAAGGAAAAACCTTTATTTTTCCTGTTTTTAATATTACCCATATTTTCCATTTCCCATCTAGGAAAAAAAAAATGACAGCCAAAAAAAACGCACCAAAACTGAAAAAGCTCTCAAATATACCAAAAGAAAAATCCTATGTGTGACATCAGCCTGGCACAGCAACATCCATACCAGTGTGGCTGTGCCCAGTGCTGCTGCATGGAGTAAATGTCATATACCAGAAAACGTTTTCATTAAGGAACAACTTCTTTCTTTTTACATCTACCTAGCTGTACGAGGGCTTGTGTTTTTCCAGAACAAGCTGTAATGCTTTTATACATCACATGGATATGTAAACCATAGTATTTTATTTTTGGGGTCAGTACAGAGATTTTTGTCATTCAAATATAAGGCCCCTTTCACACGAGCAAGTTTTCTGCACGGATCCAATGCTTTTTTCACTGATGGTTGCTAAGAGATGTTGTTTGTAAACCTTCTGTTTTTTATCACGTGCGTGAAAAACGCATCAAAACGCATTGCAGACAAAATTCACTGAACACACCCTGAATGCATCCGGAGCCAATCTGTCACGCTCGTGTGAAAGGGGCCTGAGGCCTCTTTTACACGGGCGTCACAGATTTTGTCCAGATCTGTTGCGGGTGCATTGCGGCAAACCCGAGCGAGTAAGCAAGCAATTGCAGTCAGTTTTGTCTGTGATTGTGTTCCATTGTTCACTTTTTTTCTGCGCGAGTGCGAGTGCGAGTGCGTTTTGCACGAGCGTGATAAAAAACTGAACGTGGTACCCAGACCCGAACCCGGACTTCTTCACTGACGTTCAGGTTTGGGTTAGGTGTTCTGTTGATTTTATTATTTTCCCTTCTAACATGGTTATAAGGGAAAATAATAGCATTCTTAATACAGAATGCTAACTAAAATGTCCATTGAGGGGTTAAAAAATGTAAAAAATAAACTCACCTCATCCACTTGATCGCGCAGCCGGCATCGTCTTATTTATTCTTCCAGCAGGACCTGCAAAAGGACCTTCGATGACGTCATCTATCTTCATTCAGCAGGACCTGCGCTGATATTACCGCAATGGTGAGCGCGATGACGTCAGCGCAGGTCCTTCAGGAAGAAGAAAGACGACGACACCGGCTGCGCGATCAAGTGGATGAGGTGAGTTTATTTTATTATTTTTTTAACCCCTCAATGGACATTTTAGTTAGCATTCTGTATTTAGAATGCTATTATTTTCCCTTATAACCATGCTAGAAGGGAAAATTGATTTTAATGGGGTCCGGGGTTGCTCATACCCATTTACTAACATCATCTCCTAGCAACAATGCGTGAAAATTGCACCGCATCCGCACTTGCTTGCGGATGCTATGTGATTTTCACGCAGCCCCATACATTGTTTTTACATTGTTATCTATTTAAAGGATCTTTTATTTTTTATTGAAATATGACTGTAAACATAATGTCATCACATTTCTAAGAACTCGTGATGCCTGCTAGACCCATGCTAAGGCCTCATTCACATCACTGTGTCTGTTTTACAGATTGTAAATGTCCAGCTTAGTCAATATAAATCAAATAGAAAAGGATCTGAAAGTCAAAGTATAATGTCCAGCAGTATTGATCCCTTTAAAACGTAACTTTTACTCTTCAAATTATAAAATAATACCACCGTAGTGGTTCACCAGTGAAAAAGTGATAAGACAAACAACAATAATCGTAGATACAAAGATGTTCCTGGGAGCTAGTCGTAAATACACTTGTAGAGGGGTGAGTGAACACAAGGCAGCTAAGGGGAGCAGTGGGCAAAACTATACTCTCCCTATGCTCACCCTGGCTAAAAACCTCAGCCCAGGGACGTCCCCCGGTGGTGGAGACTCCCAGTCCTCGTTCCTGGGCTGACTGCCCTGCGTTTACCCTCCTCTCCAAAAATAACAAAATATGCTCCCCAGGAGGCTGACGGGTGTATTAATGTGTCCCTGGTAATTGAATACTCTCAGGGCCACTATAATGGATAAAGACCAGTTCAATGAACAGGTGAATTAGAGATATATCACCTCTACACATACGGGACCAAGCACTGGGGCATCAAAACGGTGCATTCCTAGGCTGGTTCCACAAAAGCCCCTACGCGTTTCCCCTATTGCTAGGTTCATCAGGGGGCATACATGATCAGAGATACAACCATCAAAGTGATAAATCAAAGATACTTAAAATATAGTTGAGGCAACAGGACCAGAGACGCAGATGATATTAAGCATAGGACCAAGGGACCCGTTTGATATGTCCCACCTGTAAGAGATAAAACATATTCTCAGTTCAGGTGCTGGATGTAATATATATATATATATATATCCCCTGTATCTCCTTTAGATCAGCACTTACTTAATATCCTGTGCAATCAGGAGGCTAAAGGGCCCACATGATACAGGCCAATACTTCACCCAGGAAGCTGTGAGCAAAAGGTCAAATATAGTGTGAAACACACTACATACTATGATGATATCAACTATCAATAAATGGTCCAGACTTACATTTAAGCTGCGTCCTGGTAGCGTCCTGTTCCTCCTCTCATTCACACTCGCTCTCATTCCCCTAAATACCCACTTACCCGCTGTACCGAGTTCGCGCTAATTAGAATGCAAAATCAGCTTATGCCAAAAAGTGAGGTGTCGCAGCCGGCATCACTTCCGGCCTGTGAGCCGTATACACATGTAGCGATTCGTCCCTCCTATAGTTAGGGGCGTACCCCCCATCACTGGGAGCCGGCCGGATCAGGTGGAGCGCACTCGGACCTAGCATCCGGTTGCGTGGAACGCACAGTCGCGTCACTTCCGGTCCGTGCGGCGCCTCTCCCAGGTGGAACGCATAAAGCAGCCACATCCTGTTCTGTGGAACACAAGATCACACCACATCCGGTCCATGAGCCGGATCGTTTACAGTAAATAAAGATCTTATGTCAGCAGAGGCAGCCCAGCAAGCTAGGCGACGCTCCATACATATATAGATCCGGCTAGCCTCATCTGGCATAGTAATGTTTATTGTGGCATTCTAATAATAGGGGAAGAAGAGTGGGGTGTGAAAGATGTTAATAGTTCACTCTCATACTTTTCACTTTGGTGTATTCCTATGATAAAGGTAACACCTAAGACACATTGGATGACTAATGTGCAGTCTGGATACTTTTAAGTTGTATCCTAATTCTTTCATCTTGGCTATTGGTGAAGTTACCGAAGTGGCGTTATTTTTTAGACAGAGAGACAGGAGAGACGTACATATGGATAAAGAGGCCCCCCCGAATAGATCACAGGAAACAAGAAAACGTAAGTCTCTCATTAATCCCTAGTGGTGCCTGGGATCTAAAGCGGTGAATCCATACGCACTCTTTTTGGAGGATTTTACGGTCCCATTCTCCGCCCCTTGGTGACAATGGGATGGTTTCCAGGACCAAAAATCGCAGACATCTGGGATCGCCGCCATGCATATCAATTACATGTGACGCGACGGGTGTGATCTTTTTCTTCACCACGTCGTTCACATGCTCGCAGATCCGACGCCTGACCTCTCGAATGGTTTTGCCTATATAGTCCATAGGGCAAGGGCACTGGCATAAATATACCGCACCCTTGCTTCTACAGTTGTAGAAATCTCTGATTTCATAGGCTTGACCAGTGACTGAGCAGATATTCGATTTTGTGGTGGAGATAAACACACATGCTTTACAGGAGCCACACTTGAACATCCCGCAAGGTTTCCGGTCCAGCCAAGTACCAACTCCAGTTGGTGTGGTGTAATGGCTATGGACTAGACGGTCTCTTATACTCCTCCCCCGCCTATAGGTGACACTCGGTTGCTTCGTCAGCACATCCTTCAGGTCAGGGTCCATGTGGAGAATTGGCCAGTACCTCTTCAGGACTGACATTACTTCCACGTTTGCGCAGTCAAATACAGATATCAGGCGTATGGGTTGTTGTCCACTCTGTACCTTTGGTTTGGGGACAAGGAGTTCGATACGTTCCCTACTTGCGGCGTTCCGGAACGCCCCTCCAAGGACCGTTTGGGGATAACCCCTCTCCCTGAATCTCATCTGTAGCTTCTTGGCCTCAGTGTGGAAAGCCTTACCCTCAGAGCAGTTTCTCCGGGTCCTCAGATACTGGCCCCTTGGTATACCGCGTTTAAGCGGTGGTGGGTGATGGCTCTCCCAATGCAACAACGAGTTGGTCGCGGTGTCTTTCCTGAACATATTGGCAGTGAGTTTTTCTCCCTCCCTGGTTATCCGTACATCAAGGAAAGAAATAGAGTGATGATCAAACTCGAAGGTGAACCGCAACCCAACATCGTTGCTGTTAAGGGACCCCACAAACTCCCGGAGTTCCTCCGACCCACCCTTCCAAATCACGAAAATGTCGTCTATATATCGTGTCCAGAAGGTGATCTTCTCAGACCACCAGGTCACAGCATCTGGAAACACGCAAGTGTCCTCCCACCAGCCCAGGAAGAGATTGGCATAGGTGGGGGCACAGGGGCTCCCCATTGCCATCCCCCTGAGCTGGTGGTAGAACCGTGAGTTAAAAAGGAAGAAATTGTGGGTCAGAGTGAACTCCAGGAGTCTGAGAACAAAGATGTTGTGTGCTCTGCAGTGGATATCCCTCGTCTTCAGGTAATGTTCTGTGGCAAAAATCCCTTTGGTGTGTGGGATTGAGCTATATAGGGACTCAACATCTATACTGGCCAGTATGCAGTCCTGGTCCACATTGATCGCGTCAATCTTGCTGAGGAAGTCCATCGTGTCCCTCGTATATGAGGGTAAAGACACGATGAACTCCCTCAGCACGCGATCAACGTAGATACCACAATTCTGGGTCAGGGAGTTAACCCCAGAGACGATGGGGCGTCCCTTGAGGGGTGTAACCCCCTTATGAATTTTGGGTAATCCATAGAAGGTAGCAATGGTGGAGTGAGCCGGAAGAAGAAAGTCATACTCAGCCGCCGAAATCAATCTGTCTGCTAGAGCGTCAGTCAAGATGGTCTTAAGGTCCTCATGAAAAGGGACCAGGGGGTTCGCATCTAGCACCCTGTAACCTTCCCTGTCCTTCAAGAGGTCCAGACACATAGTCTGATAGGCTACATGGTCAAGGATGACCAGATTACCACCCTTGTCAGATGGCTTAATGATTATAGATTTATCTTTCTCCAGGGCAGTCAGTGCTGACATCTCCATTCGAGACAGATTGAAGTGGCGGGGAGACATTCCCTCTAACCTCTCCAGATCACTCGTCACCATCTGCATGAAGATGTCCACACACTCATAATTCATGGGTGGGGGCATCTTCCTACTTGTTGGTTTAAGATTGGTATATGGTCCCTGTCCTGGACACCGGCTACCTTCCTCTCCCAGTTCACAAAGAGCCTGCAGTGAGGTCAGATCACATTCACTCAAGCCAAGTCTGGCACACGTTTGTCTGTCATTATCCCTAAAGAATTTATGCCACTTGAGGCGTCTAGTAAACAGACTCAAGTCCTTGATCCACATGAATAAACAAAAATTGGTGGTCGGAACAAAGGAGAGACCTTTGCTCAGTACCCCAAGTTCAAGTGCACTTAGGGTCCGTGATGTTAAGTTGATAACTTGTAGCCCACCCTTCAAGCTCTGTCGGTTTTGCTCCCCCCCCCCCGCAGATTGTAAGGGACCTGGCTTTTCTCTAAAAAAGACGCAGACGCGTGTACAGGGGGATGTGACGACGGAAAGTTGTTGGATGAGGCAGCAGCTAGTTGAGATGATGAACCAGAGGGATAAGATGCTGGGCCAGTGGAGTAATTTGCCCCTCCCGGACGACCCCTCCCGCCGGCACCTCCCTTCTGCCATCGTCGTCTACCCCTTCTCCCAATCTGTGTCGTGCCTCTGCCCCTATAGTTCCCAGCCGGTAGTTCAGTGTCGGAGGAGTCCACCTCAGATGTGGACACCTCGGACACCAAAGGTGCGGAACTGGTGGATTGTTGTAAATAGGCCCTATTCTCTCTAAATTCAGAGAGATCACGCAAAAACTGTCTATGCTTTCTCTCTTTTATAACAGTTTGAAATCTTTCAACGGACACTTGGAGGGAAGCTTCCCGTCTAGAGAAATCAGGATCGTCTTTATAGGTGAGGGCGATGTCAATTTGTTCCTGAAGGCTAGCAGATGTTTTATCAAACATCAGTTTCTCCTCGTCAAGGAGGATTTGCATAAGATTCAGTGAGCTACGCGTCAGTTGTTCCTCCCACCTGATTGTGAGGGATGGTGACGCAATACGCTCTGCCGGTTTTACTTGGAGACGAAGTCCTTTAGGGACTATTTTATGTTCCAAGTAACTCTCAAGACAGCGTATCTCCCACCAAGATTTAATGTTGTCTTTGTACCTGTTATAAAGGTCCCAAAAGACCTGTTTACAGGAGGCTGATGTACTGAGTCCCGGAATCTCTCTGTCAGAGAAGATGTCCTGCGCTTCTTTCATTAAAGCATCGGTAAATAATGTGCCAGATAAAAAATTTGCCATAATGTATACAAAATATAAATGTCCAGCTTAGTCAATATAAATCAAATAGAAAAGGATCTGAAAGTCAAAGTATAATGTCCAGCAGTATTGATCCCTTTAAAACGTAACTTTTACTCTTCAAATTATAAAATAATACCACCGTAGTGGTTCACCAGTGAAAAAGTGATAAGACAAACAACAATAATCGTAGATACAAAGATGTTCCTGGGAGCTAGTCGTAAATACACTTGTAGAGGGGTGAGTGAACACAAGGCAGCTAAGGGGAGCAGTGGGCAAAACTATACTCTCCCTATGCTCACCCTCGCTAAAAACCTCAGCCCAGGGACGTCCCCCGGTGGTGGAGACTCCCTGTCCTCGTTCCTGGGCTGACTGCCCTGCGTTTACCCTCCTCTCCAAAAATAACAAAATATGCTCCCCAGGAGGC
The DNA here is from genome assembly GCF_014858855.1 of Bufo gargarizans. NCBI lineage: Eukaryota > Metazoa > Chordata > Amphibia > Anura > Bufonidae > Bufo > Bufo gargarizans. Next base: position 105,251,903 of record NC_058082.1, read on the forward strand.
TGACGGGTGTATTAATGTGTCCCTGGTAATTGAATACTCTCAGGGCCACTATAATGGATAAAGACCAGTTCAATGAACAGGTGAATTAGATATATATCACCTCTACACATACGGGACCAAGCACTGGGGCATCAAAACTGTGCATTCCCAGGCTGGTTCCACAAAAGCCCCTACGCGTTTCCCCTATTGCTAGGTTCATCAGGGGGCATACATGATCAGAGATACAACCATCAAAGTGATAAATCAAAGATACTTAAAATATAGTTGAGGCAACAGGACCAGAGACGCAGATGATATTAAGCATAGGACCAAGGGACCCGTTTGATATGTCCCACCTGTAAGAGATAAAACATATTCTCAGTTATGCACCAAAGTTATGCACCATTTGTCTCAAAACTGCACCCCCGTATCCTGATAGCACCCCTCCCTGTAAATAGTGGGTACTCCGCTTTTCTCCCACACTCCAAAGACATACTGATAGGGAACTTAGATTGTGAGCCCCATTGGGGACAGTGTGATGCTATTATCTGTAAAGCGCTGCGGAATACAGCAGCGTTATATAAGTGAGTATAATTAGAGTTGAGCGAACACCTGGATGTTCGGGTTCGAGAAGTTCGGCCGAACATCCCGGAAATGTTCGGGTTCGGGATCCGAACCCGATCCGAACTTCGTCCCGAACCCGAACCCCATTGAAGTCAATGGGGACCCGAACTTTTCGGCACTAAAAAGGCTGTAAAACAGCCCAGGAAAGAGCTAGAGGGCTGCAAAAGGCAGCAACATGTAGGTAAATCCCCTGCAAACAAATGTGGATAGGGAAATGAATTAAAATAAAAATTAAATAAATAAAAATTAACCAAAATCAATTGGAGAGAGGTTCCATAGCAGAGAATCTGGCTTCCCGTCACCCACCACTGGAACAGTCCATTCTCAGATATTTAGGCCCCGGCACCCAGGCAGAGGAGAGAGGTCCCGTAACAGAGAATCTGTCTTCATGTCAGCAGAGAATTAGTCTGCATGTCATAGCAGAGAATGAGGCTTCACGTCAGCCACCACTGCAACAGTCCATTGGCATATATTTAGGCCCAGCACACACACAGGCAGAGGAGAGAGGTCCCGTAACAGACAATCTGGCTTCATGTCAGCAGAGAATCAGTCTGCATGTCATAGCAGAGAATCAGGCTTCACGTCAGCCACCACTGCAACAGTCCATTGGCATATATTTAGGCCCAGCACACACACAGGCAGAGGAGAGAGGTCCCGTAACAGAGAATCTGGCTTCATGTCAGCAGAGAATCAGTCTGCATGTCATAGCAGAGAATGAGGCTTCACGTCACCCACCACTGCAACAGTCCATTGGCATATATTTAGGCCTAGCACACAGGCAGAGCAGAGAGGTCCCGTAACAGACAATCTGGCTTCATGTCAGCAGAGAATCAGTCTGCATGTCATAGCAGAGAATGAGGCTTCACGTCAGCCACCACTGCAACAGTCCATTGGCATATATTTAGGCCTAGCACACAGGCAGAGCAGAGAGGTCCCGTAACAGACAATCTGGCTTCATGTCAGCAGAAAATCAGTCTGCATGTCATAGCAGAGAATCAGGCTTCACGTCAGCCACCACTGCAACAGTCCATTGTCATAAATTTAGGCCCAGCACCCAGGCAGAGGAGAGAGGTCCCGTAACAGACAATCTGGCTTCATGTCAGCAGAGAATTAGTCTGCATGTCATAGCAGAGAATCAGGCTTCATGTCAGCCACCACTGCAACAGTCCATTGGCATATATTTAGGCCCAGCACCCAGGCAGAGGAGGGAGGTCCCGTAACAGAGAATCTGTCTTCATGTCAGCAGAGAATCAGTCTGCATGTCATAGCAGAGAATGAGGCTTCACGTCACCCACCACTGCAACAGTCCATTGGCATATATTTAGGCCTAGCACACAGGCAGAGCAGAGAGGTCCCGTAACAGACAATCTGGCTTCATGTCAGCAGAGAATCAGTCTGCATGTCATAGCAGAGAATCAGGCTTCACGTCAGCCACCACTGCAACAGTCCATTGGCATATATTTAGGCCTAGCACACAGGCAGAGCAGAGAGGTCCCGTAACAGACAATCTGGCTTCATGTCAGCAGAGAATCAGTCTGCATGTCATAGCAGAGAATCAGGCTTCACGTCAGCCACCACTGCAACAGTCCATTGTCATAAATTTAGGCCCAGCACCCAGGCAGAGGAGAGAGGTCCCGTAACAGACAATCTGGCTTCATGTCAGCAGAGAATTAGTCTGCATGTCATAGCAGAGAATCAGGCTTCATGTCAGCCACCACTGCAACAGTCCATTGGCATATATTTAGGCCCAGCACCCAGGCAGAGGAGGGAGGTCCCGTAACAGAGAATCTGTCTTCATGTCAGCAGAGAATCAGTCTGCATGTCATAGCAGAGAATGAGGCTTCACGTCAGCCACCACTGCAACAGTCCATTGGCATATATTTAGGCCTAGCACACAGGCAGAGGAGAGGTTCATTCAACTTTGGGTAGCCTCGCAATATAATGGTAAAATGAAAATAAAAATAGGATTGAATGAGGAAGTGCCCTGGAGTCCAATAATATATGGTTATGGGGAGGTAGTTAATGTCTAATCTGGACAAGGGACGGACAGGTCCTGTGGGATCCATGCCTGGTTCATTTTTATGAACGTCAGCTTGTCCACATTGGCTGTAGACAGGCGGCTGCGTTTGTCTGTAATGACGCCCCCTGCCGTGCTGAATACACGTTCAGACAAAACGCTGGCTGCCGGGCAGGCCAGCACCTCCAAGGCATAAAAGGCTAGCTCTGGCCACGTGGACAATTTAGAGACCCAGAAGTTGAATGGGGCCGAACCATCAGTCAGTACGTGGAGGGGTGTGCACACGTACTGTTCCACCATGTTAGTGAAATGTTGCCTCCTGCTAACACGTTGCGTATCAGGTGGTGGTGCAGTTAGCTGTGGCGTGTTGACAAAAGTTTTCCACATCTCTGCCATGCTAACCCTGCCCTCAGAGGAGCTGGCCGTGACACAGCTGCCTTGGCGACCTCTTGCTCCTCCTCTGCCTTGGCCTTGGGCTTCCACTTGTTCCCCTGTGACATTTGGGAATGCTCTCAGTAGCGCGTCTACCAACGTGCGCTTGTACTCGCGCATCTTCCTATCACGCTCCAGTGCAGGAAGTAAGGTGGGCACATTGTCTTTGTAGCGTGGATCCAGCAGGGTGGCAACCCAGTAGTCCGCACAGGTTAAAATGTGGGCAACTCTGCTGTCGTTGCGCAGGCACTGCAGCATGTAGTCGCTCATGTGTGCCAGGCTGCCCAGGGGTAAGGACAAGCTGTCCTCTGTGGGAGGCGTATCGTCATCGTCCTGCCTTTCCCCCCAGCCACGCACCAGTGATGGACCCGAGCTGCGTTGGGTGCCACCCCGCTGTGACCATGCTTCATCCTCATCCTCCTCCACCTCCTCCTCATCCTCGTCCTCCTCGTCCTCCAGTAGTGGGCCCTGGCTGGCCACATTTGTACCTGGCCTCTGCTGTTGCCAAAAACCTCCCTCTGAGTCACTTCGAAGAGACTGGCCTGAAAGTGCTAAAAATGACCCCTCTTCCTCCTCCTCCTCCTCCTCCTCCTGGGCCACCTCCTCTTCCATCATCGCCCTAAGTGTTTTCTCAAGGAGACATAGAAGTGGTATTGTAACGCTGATAACGGTGTCATCGCCACTGGCCATGTTGGTGGAGTACTCGAAACAGCGCAACAGGGCACACAGGTCTCGCATGGAGGCCCAGTCATTGGTGGTGAAGTGGTGCTGTTCTGTAGTGCGACTGACCCGTGCGTGCTGCAGCTGAAACTCCACTATGGCCTGCTGCTGCTCGCACAGTCTGTCCAGCATGTGCAAGGTGGAGTTCCACCTGGTGGGCACGTCGCATATGAGGCGGTGAGCGGGAAGGCCGAAGTTACGCTGTAGCGCAGACAGGCGAGCAGCAGCAGGATGTGAACGCCGGAAGCGCGAACAGACGGCCCGCACTTTATGCAGCAGCTCTGACATGTCGGGGTAGTTGTGAATGAACTTCTGCACCACCAAATTCAGCACATGCGCCAAGCAAGGGATGTGCGTCAAATTGGCTAGTCCCAGAGCTGCAACGAGATTTCGCCCATTATCACACACCACCAGGCCGGGCTTGAGGCTCACCGGCAGCAACCACTCGTCGGTCTGTTGTTCTATACCCCGCCACAACTCCTGTGCGGTGTGGGGCCTGTCCCCCAAACATATGAGTTTCAGAATGGCCTGCTGACGTTTACCCCGGGCTGTGCTGAAGTTGGTGGTGAAGGTGTGTGGCTGACTGGATGAGCAGGTGGAAGAAGAGGAGGAGGAAGCCGAGAAGGAGGAGGTGGCAACAGGAGGCAAAGAATGTTGCCCTGCGATCCTTGGCGGCGGAAGGACGTGCGCCAAACAGCTCTCCGCCTGGGGCCCAGCTGCCACTACATTTACCCAGTGTGCAGTTAGGGAGATATAGCGTCCCTGGCCGTGCTTACTGGTCCACGTATCTGTGGTTAGGTGGACCTTGCCACAGATGGCGTTGCGCAGTGCACACTTGATTTTATCGGATACTTGGTTGTGCAGGGAAGGCACGGCTCTCTTGGAGAAGTAGTGCCGGCTGGGAACAACATACTGTGGGACAGCAAGCGACATGAGCTGTTTGAAGCTGTCTGTGTCCACCAGCCTAAATGACAGCATTTCATAGGCCAGTAGTTTAGAAATGCTGGCATTCAGGGCCAGGGATCGAGGGTGGCTAGGTGGGAATTTACGCTTTCTATCAAATGTTTGTGAGATGGAGAGCTGAACGCTGGCGTGTGACATGGTTGAGACGCTTGGTGACGGAGGTGGTGGTGGTGGTGTTGGTGGTACATCCCCTGTTTGCTGGGCGGCAGGTGCCAACGTTCCTCCAGAGGCGGAGGAAGAGGCCGAGGCGGCAGCAGCAGAATAGGCCGAGGCGGCAGCAGCAGAAGAGGTAGCAGGGGGAGCCTGAGTGACTTCCTTGGTTTTAAGGTGTTTACTCCACTGCAGTTCATGCTTTGCATGCAGGTGCCTGGTCATGCAGGTTGTGCTCAGGTTCAGAACGTTAATGCCTCGCTTCAGGCTCTGATGGCACAGCGTGCAAACCACTCGGGTCTTGTCGTCAGCACATTGTTTGAAGAAGTGCCATGCCAGGGAACTCCTTGAAGCTGCCTTTGGGGTGCTCGGTCCCAGATGGCGGCGGTCAGTAGCAGGCGGAGTCTCTTGGCAGCGGGTGTTCTGCTTTTGCCCACTGCTCCCTCTTTTGCTACGCTGTTGGCTCGGTCTCACCACTGCCTCTTCCTCCGAACTGTGAAAGTCAGTGGCACGACCTTCATTCCATGTGGGGTCTAGGACCTCATCGTCCCCTGCATCGTCTTCCACCCAGTCTTGATCCCTGACCTCCTGTTCAGTCTGCACACTGCAGAAAGACGCAGCAGTTGGCACCTGTGTTTCGTCATCATCAGAGACATGCTGAGGTGGTATTCCCATGTCCTCATCATCAGGAAACATAAGTGGTTGTGCGTCAGTGCATTCTATGTCTTTCACCGCTGGGGAAGGGCTAGGTGGATGCCCTTGGGAAACCCTGCCAGCGGAGTCTTCAAACAGCATAAGAGACTGCTGCATAACTTGAGGCTGAGACAGTTTCCCTGGTATGCATGGGGGTGATGTGACAGACTGATGGGGTTGGTTTTCAGGCGCCATCTGTGCGCTTTCTGCAGAAGACTGGGTGGGAGATAATGTGAACGTGCTGGATCCACTGTCGGCCACCCAATTGACTAATGCCTGTACCTGCTCAGGCCTTACCATCCTTAGAACGGCATTGGGCCCCACCATATATCGCTGTAAATTCTGGCGGCTACTGGGACCTGAGGTAGTTGGTACACTAGGACGTGTGGATGTGGCAGAACGGCCACGTCCTCTCCCAGCACCAGAGGGTCCACTAACACCACCACGACCATGTCCACGTCCGCGTCCCTTACTAGATGTTTTTCTCATTGTTATGGTTCACCACAACAACAAATATATTATTTGGCCCAATGTATTGTATTCAAATTCAGCGGGATATAAATTTGAGGCCTAGTATTTAGGCGCTGGGTGACCGGTATGGATTTAGTGACAGAATTAGACTTGGAAATGCACAGAAGCGTGTGTGTGAAGTTATTCTGAATGACCCTATGTGCACCTTCAATATGACCTACCCTTTTAGGGATAGATTTCAAATAGCTCTGATATAGCAGAAACGACTAAATTATGAAATTGCTAAATTGGGAATTGTATTTCAACCCAGAACAAAAAATGTGCTTTGACGGACACTAAATAACTTTCCCAGCCACAACAGGACAGCGGTAACGAGAGATTTAGCGGGATATAAATTTGAGGCCTAGTATTTAGGCGCTGGGTGACAGGTATGGGTTTAGTGACAGAATTAGATTTGGAAATGCACAGTAGCGGGTGTGTGAAGTTATTCTGAATGACCCTATGTGCACCTTGAATATTATATACCCTTTTAGGGATAGATTTCAAATAGCTCTGATATAGCAGAAACCACTAAATTATGAAATTGCTAAATTGGGAATTGTATTTCAACCCAGAACAAGAAATGTGCTTGAACGGACACTAAATAACTCGCCCAGCTACAGCACTAGGGACAGATTTAGCGGGATATAAATTTGAGGCCTAGTATTTAGGCGCTGGGTGACAGGTATGGGTTTAGTGCCAGAATTAGACTTGGAAATACACAGTAGCGGGTGTGTGTGAAGTTATTCTGAATGACCCAATGTGCACCTTGAATATTATATACCCTTTTAGGGATAGATTTCAAATAGCTCTGATATAGCAGAAACCACTAAATTATGAAATTGCTAAATTGGGAATTGTATTTCAACCCAGAACAAGAAATGTGCTTGAACGGACACTAAATAACTCGCCCAGCTACAGCACTAAGGACAGATTTAGCGGGATATAAATTTGAGGCCTAGTATTTAGGCGCTGGGTGACAGGTATGGGTTTAGTGCCAGAATTAGACTTGGAAATACACAGTAGCGGGTGTGTGTGAAGTTATTCTGAATGACCCAATGTGCACCTTGAATATTATATACCCTTTTAGGGATAGATTTCAAATAGCTCTGATATAGCAGAAACCACTAAATTATGAAATTGCTAAATTGGGAATTGTATTTCAACCCAGAACAAGAAATGTGCTTGAACGGACACTAAATAACTCGCCCAGCTACAGCACTAGGGACAGATTTAGCTGGATATAAATTTGAGGCCTAGTATTTAGGCGCTGGGTGACAGGTATGGGTTTAGTGCCAGAATTAGACTTGGAAATACACAGTAGCGGGTGTGTGTGAAGTTATTCTGAATGACCCAATGTGCACCTTGAATATTATATACCCTTTTAGGGATAGATTTCAAATAGCTCTGATATAGCAGAAACCACTAAATTATGAAATTGCTAAATTGGGAATTGTATTTCAACCCAGAACAAGAAATGTGCTTGAACGGACACTAAATAACTCGCCCAGCTACAGCACTAGGGACAGATTTAGCGGGATATAAATTTGAGGCCTAGTATTTAGGCGCTGGGTGACAGGTATGGGTTTAGTGCCAGAATTAGACTTGGAAATACACAGTAGCGGGTGTGTGTGAAGTTATTCTGAATGACCCAATGTGCACCTTGAATATTATATACCCTTTTAGGGATAGATTTCAAATAGCTCTGATATAGCAGAAACCACTAAATTATGAAATTGCTAAATTGGGAATTGTATTTCAACCCAGAACAAGAAATGTGCTTGAACGGACACTAAATAACTCGCCCAGCTACAGCACTAGGGACAGATTTAGCGGGATATAAATTTGAGGCCTAGTATTTAGGCGCTGGGTGACAGGTATGGGTTTAGTGCCAGAATTAGACTTGGAAATACACAGTAGCGGGTGTGTGTGAAGTTATTCTGAATGACCCAATGTGCACCTTGAATATTATATACCCTTTTAGGGATAGATTTCAAATAGCTCTGATATAGCAGAAACCACTAAATTATGAAATTGCTAAATTGGGAATTGTATTTCAACCCAGAACAAGAAATGTGCTTGAACGGACACTAAATAACTCGCCCAGCTACAGCACTAAGGACAGATTTAGCGGGATATAAATTTGAGGCCTAGTATTTAGGCGCTGGGTGACAGGTATGGGTTTAGTGCCAGAATTAGACTTGGAAATACACAGTAGCGGGTGTGTGTGAAGTTATTCTGAATGACCCAATGTGCACCTTGAATATTATATACCCTTTTAGGGATAGATTTCAAATAGCTCTGATATAGCAGAAACCACTAAATTATGAAATTGCTAAATTGGGAATTGTATTTCAACCCAGAACAAGAAATGTGCTTGAACGGACACTAAATAACTCGCCCAGCTACAGCACTAAGGACAGATTTAGCGGGATATAAATTTGAGGCCTAGTATTTAGGCGCTGGGTGACAGGTATGGGTTTAGTGCCAGAATTAGACTTGGAAATACACAGTAGCGGGTGTGTGTGAAGTTATTCTGAATGACCCAATGTGCACCTTGAATATTATATACCCTTTTAGGGATAGATTTCAAATAGCTCTGATATAGCAGAAACCACTAAATTATGAAATTGCTAAATTGGAAATTGTATTTCAACCCAGAACAAGAAATGTGCTTGAACGGACACTAAATAACTCGCCCAGCTACAGCACTAGGGACAGATTTAGCTGGATATAAATTTGAGGCCTAGTATTTAGGCGCTGGGTGACAGGTATGGGTTTAGTGCCAGAATTAGACTTGGAAATACACAGTAGCGGGTGTGTGTGAAGTTATTCTGAATGACCCAATGTGCACCTTGAATATTATATACCCTTTTAGGGATAGATTTCAAATAGCTCTGATATAGCAGAAACCACTAAATTATGAAATTGCTAAATTGGGAATTGTATTTCAACCCAGAACAAGAAATGTGCTTGAACGGACACTAAATAACTCGCCCAGCTACAGCACTAAGGACAGATTTAGCGGGATATAAATTTGAGGCCTAGTATTTAGGCGCTGGGTGACCGGTATGGATTTAGTGACAGAATTAGACTGGGATATGGCCAAAAAATAAACAGACTATTGCTGGTTAAATGCACTTGGTGTGACAGCTTCACCCTGATGTAGGCTTTAGCCAAAAAACAACCACACCATTGAGGGTTAAATGCACTTGGTGACAGGCGCAGCTTGCCCCTGATTTAGTATATGGCCAAAAAATGAACAGACTATTGCTGGTTAAATGCACTTGGTGTGACAGCTTCACCCTGATGTAGGCTTTAGCCAAAAAACAACCACACCATTGAGGGTTAAATGCACTTGGTGACAGGCGCAGCTTGCCCCTGATTTAGTATATGGCCAAAAAATGAACAGACTATTGCTGGTTAAATGCACTTGGTGTGACAGCTTCACCCTGATGTAGGCTTTAGCCAAAAAACAACCACACCATTGAGGGTTAAATGCACTTGGTCGCAGCTTGTGCTGGCGCACCACAAGACACAAAATGGCCGCCGATCACCCCAGAAAAATGTGACTGACAAACGGTCTGGGCAGCCTAAAAACAGTGAGCAATTGAGGATCAGCAGCTCAATGATCCACAGCTGCAGATCGATCAGTTAATCAAGTCCTTTGGAGGAGTTAATCTGCCTAATCTCGCCCTACTGTCGCAGCCGCAACCTCTCCCTACGCTAATCAGAGCAGAGTGACGGGCGGCGCTATGTGACTCCAGCTTAAATAGAGGCTGGGTCACATGGTGCTCTGGCCAATCACAGCCATGCCAATAGTAGGCATGGCTGTGATGGCCTCTTGGGGCAAGTAGTATGACGCTTGTTGATTGGCTGCTTTGCAGCCTTTCAAAAAGCGCCAAGAAAGCGTCACAAAAGCGCGAAGAAAGCGACGAACACCGAACCCGAACCCGGACTTTTACGAAAATGTCCAGGTTCGGGTCCGTGTCACGGACACCCCAAAATTCGGTACGAACCCGAACTATACAGTTCGAGTTCGCTCATCCCTAAGTATAATAAATATAATAATAAATATTATATTGAGAAAAGTATGCTTGTTGTAAAAGGGGAGTGACTTAAGATGCACCAAAAAAAAATGCACAAGAATTTTGGCAAACTATTCTACTGTAAAGAAGTAAGCCAACCAAAGGTGGTCTGAAATTAAACTAAAATCTTAAAGATAGTCTAAAAATGTGCCCGATTTATCACCCAGCATGACATACTGAGATAAATCTGGTGCAGTGTAAGACTGTCAGTTTACACCAGTGGTCGGCAAAGTGCGGCTTGCGAGCCACAAGTGGCTCTTTAGAACCTTCAATGCGGCTCTTTGGTGCGGGCTGGCGGGTGGGCGGCCGCGCAGCCATATCGCGCCGCTCAAGCTGCTTGCAAAATGTCCGTCATGCGCCTCCTGCCCCATCTGTCTGCTCCTTCCACTTCATGAATGAAGCAGGCAGACGTGGCAGGAGGCGCATTACGGAGGGAGAGATGTCACGCTGCGCACAGCAGCAGAAGGGCGGGCAGCGGCGCTCTAGTTCGACAGCCCACTTCCGGCCATGTGAGGAGTGGTGGAGTGGTGAAGAGGCCGCCACTCAGGAGACTTGGAGCGAAATGTCCTGCAGCAGAAAAGTAGGAGCTGCCCCCGGTGTGTGCACAGCGCCGGGCACTGCACTGCAAGTGTCCCTGCTTCCTCCCTTCCCCCCACTAATACATTACTTTACTTACTAGAAGGCACTTATGGGGGATATCTGTGGAGGGCGCACTTATAGGGGATATCTATGGAGGGCGCACTTATGGGGGATATCTGTGGAGGGCGCACTTATGGGGGATATCTGTGGAGGGCGCACTTATGGGGGATATCTGTGGAGGGCGCACTTATGGGGGATATCTGTGGAGGGCACTTATGGGGGATATCTGTGGAGGGCACATATATAGCATCTTATGCGCTACTTTTTTGCGGTGCGGAGGCACAGCCAGAAGCACCACAGAAGCACACTGTAGTACTCATATCCCAGATCCTGGACCCATTGAAGTAAATGGGTCCTTGATGCGGGATGCACATGGCCAGTGCCCGTGTATTGCGGACCCGCCGTATGCGGCCTGCAATATGGCAACGGCGGGCACACAGTCGTGTGCATGAGCCCTAATAGTCCTCACTGGTACTGTTGACGCAATATTTTAGGTTTTAAAAATGTTGCTCTCGAAAGAAATTTCAATCGTGGTTTTGGCGATATTTGGCTCAGTTGACAAAAAAGTTTGCCCACCACTGGTTTACACTAAGTATTAGCAGCATAGTTCCCATTATGCCACCACTCTCACCTCTCCCGATTCCTCGTCTTACACACCCAATCCTGCTCAGTCTTCTTTGTGCTCCTACTCAGTAATGTGCCTCTTAAACTTTGACAGTGCTTGTTTTATGTGACACACTGTAATAGTGTCCTCACACAGTCCTTTGTGCCCCCTTTACAGTAATGATGCCCCCTCCCAGTATGAATGTTCCCTTAGGGCTCATTGTACAGTAAGAATGCCCCCTTAGTGCTCCCTCACAGTAGTTATGCCCCCATAGTACCCCCTCACAACGAGAATGCCTACTTTGTGCTTTTGCCCCAACACCATAGTCATGCTGCCTTAGTATTCCCACACTGTAGTTATGCCCTCTTAGCGACCCCATAGTTGCCAACTGTCCTGAATTTGGCAGGAGTATCCCTAATTTTCAGAGAAAGTCCCTTGTCCAGGGGTGAAAAATTGGCGAGGTTTTCATGTGTCCATAAATTCCAGAGCTGGGTTGGGGCATTCCACGTAGTGTTGGTAAGTATGGTGACCCCTGACACCCTTATAATAAGGATGCCCACATTGTACCTCCTCACAATAGTGTTGCCCCTTAATACTTTATTTACAATAATGTTGCTCCCTTTGTGCCCTTTCAGAATAGTGTTGCCCCCCTAGTGCTTCCTTCACAATAGTGTTGCCCCCCTATGTGCCCCTCAAAATAGTGTTGCCCCCCCAGTGCTTCCTTCACAGTAGCGTTTCCCCCTTTAGTGACACCCACACATTAAAATACAAAAGTATTAGTCACCTAGCCCTGCTTCCCTGATGAATGGAGCACGTGTTCCCCCTTCTGTGCGCTCTCCTGCTCAACTCAACTAGTATCATGCCTGGCTGTGTGGGTGAGCACAGGCTGCTGGGCTGATGTGTCACGGTGGGTATACAAGAATACAACTAGGCCGGGATAAGGGATCAGGTCACCTCCTATTGCATCCCTAATACTCACCCTAACTCCTCACTGTATGAGCGGACCGGGATGGTAGGACCCCGAGTCGCCCTGATAATCCCTCAAAATAGGGAAAGTGCTGAAAAGACCTGTTCATCCGAGACATGGATGAACAGGAGTCTCACCAGGTCTAGATGCAGGGAAAGGCAGGCAGTGCACAGCTACTGCATCAGCAGGTAAAAGCCCTGAAACAACTTGCACTTATCTGCCTCTGCAACAACAAAGAACGGACCCCCATGCGGACAGGATGCATGGTGACCCCAGCAGAGCTGCACGCTGACTTGTGATTCCCCCTCTGGGGAACCCCGACACCCCCTTTCGGAGGTACAACAGACAACAGACAGGAAAAATATCTAGCTACCATGCTGGATAACAACACCAAACATACCAGACAATGGAACACCAAACTAAACATTACAACACACCCAAAACATAAACCCACACCAAAAATGTAAGGAAAAGTACAGAACAAAGGGAAGACATCATGGTGACATCTATGTCTAACTAGGTGGCCCTCAAATTGGAATGATGACATATCCAGGACAGGAGCAACTCCAGCACACACCAAGGCTGGAGGACAACAGGCAATATGAACCCAGTGGTCACACCCAGCCAGATAGTTAACCCCAAAGACACCAAGCAGGGGAGGAACCACGAGAAGGGGAGCAAAGCACATACATGCTGCGACAACAACACGTTGCCCCTGGCAACCAGCATGCACGGCTACAGTGTCACGGCGCACAACACCGAGGCTGTGACATGATGTCGTCCTGCTTCACCACTGCATTCAACCGTATCTGCATCCTGAGGATGCAGATACAGTTGAAATTGGGACATGCTGCATCCTCCCAGGAATTCAGGACAACAACTGAAATCTGGGACTGTTCCACCAGATCCAGGACGGATGGGAGGCATGTTAGATAGTATTAGTAAATGTGCCCCAGTGTGTTCAATGGCGATGCTTTATATATACCGTACAAGGCAGCATTCACTTATCTACTGTTGTCTACTACTTTACAAGGGGATTGTTTAGGCCGAAGCCTCTAATCTTTTACTGGGAGCTTTCCAGCCTCGGGCAGCTGGTTGCCATGTCAACGAGGCCTGTGCTGGACTAATGGCTATTTCAGGAGGTTATTTATGGCAGCGATTACAGCATTAATGCAGGATTTATGATCGCTATCTCTCAGACATCACATATATAAACACATGTGTACATATATTTATAAATTGGGGAGAGAAAATGCTGTTTCTTGATTGGATAAAATGCCAGAAATGGCTGTGTATAAATCATGCCTGGACGGCACACCTGCACTGCTTTATTTTTTAAGCCGCCCTGTCTAAACCATTTTGTCCATTAAAATAATCTATGACATGGTGTGCATGCTTCATCTGTTACTTAAGTGCTGAAACAAAAACTACAACTCCCATGATGCACTGTGGGCGATAAAAGCCATCATAAAGCACACCTACTCTCACACATAGCAGGAAACATTGTTCTTTACATGTTTCCTACTGAGATGTACAAATACAGTAAATCTTTAGCTAACCATACCTTTATGCAATATACCAACTAAAAGGGTTTTTTTCTGCAGCTTATTCAGGCATTTGGAGGCGTTTTTACCCCTATAGTGTGTTTTAGCACTTGGCGTTTTTGTACAGACCCCCTGTAAGGCCACTTCCTCTGTAGAGCAACATTAGGAATATACATTGGCACAAAAATGCAATGCAAAAACACCATTAGCTATATGCAAAACGCACTTTTTTTTCAAGAGGGAAAAATAAAAAAGCAATGAATAGCTGAGGAACAAAAACGCCAGACAAAATAGGAAAAAAAAACACCACATCCAGAAAAAAATTGGCTATTTAAAAAAAAAAAAAAAAAAAAAAAAAAAACATTTCAGGGGTAAAAAAACAGCACTACAAAAACACATTTGTGTGTGCTGCCTTTTGTATTTCCAATAGACTTCCATGTAACATCTGGAGCTGGATTCTTTTTTACTATAAAAAAAAAAAAAAAAAAAAACATCACAAATTGCTAAATCTCTCAAAAACGCCAAAAGAAAGTTTGTGTGACACCAGCCTAAGGCCTGCACACAAACGTGTTTTGCGTTCCGTATACAAAACCAAACCATTCATTTTAATGGTACTGCAAAAAAAAAAAAAAAAAAAAAAACTGTGTACTCCGTATGCATTCAGTTTCTGTATTTCTGTTTTTCCGTTTCGTTGAAGGATAGAACATGTCCTATTATTGCCCGCAAATCACATTCCGTGGCTCCATTCAAAAAAAACTGAACACATACGGAATGTACTCCGTATCTCTTCCGTACTCGGAACCATCTATTAAAAATTTTATGCCCAGCCCAATTTTTTCTATGTAATTACTGTATACTGTATATGAGAAAAACGGAATGGAAAAACAGAACGGAAACAAAAAACGAAACAACGGATCCGTAAAAAAAAACTGACTGCAAAACACTGAAAAAGCCATACGGTCGTGTGCAGGAGGCCTAAGGGTACTTTCACTTTTCTGATGTTTTTCAGCACTTTTGCATTCAGTTTTTCATTTTCAGGTTTTTTGCATCAGCGTTTTTTGTTATAAAAATGCCAGCTCCAGATGAAGGTCTATGGGAAATATGAAACACAGATCACACCGGCGTTTTTTTCTCCTGCTGTTTTTGTTCATTAAGTGGTGTTTAAAAAAAAACTAAAAACACAGGTTTTTTTTCAAAAATACAAGATGTTGGAGCTTTGGTGTTTTTCCAGGTGTTTTGACATCGCCTTTTCTACAGGGGGAAAAACACAATGAAGAAATGCTACTGGTAAGGCCTCATGCACACGACAGTTTTTTTTTCACGGTCCGCAGGTCCATGATCCGTGACCGTTTTTTCGTCCATGGGTCTTCCTTGATTTTTGGAGGATCCACGGACATGAAAAAAAAGTTGTTTTGGTGTCCGCCTGGCCGTGCGGAGCCAAACGGATCCGTCCTGAATTACAATGCAAGTCAATGGGGACGGATCCGTTTGACGTTGACACAATATGGTGCCATTTCAAACGGATCCGTCCCCATTGACTTTCAATGTAAAGTCTGGAGTTCTTTTATACCATCGGATTGGAGTTTTCTCCAATCCGATGGTATATTTTAACTTGAAGCGTCCCCATCACCATGGTAACGCCTCTATGTTAGAATATACTGTCGGATATGAGCTACATCGTGAAACTCAGATCCGACAGTATATTCTAACACAGAGGCGTTCCCATGGTGATGGGGACGCTTCAGGTTAGAATATACAAAAAAACTGTGTACATGACTGCCCCCTGCTGCCTGGCAGGTGCTGCCAGGCAGCAGGGGGCAGACCCCCCCCCCTGTTTTTAACTCATTGGTGGCCAGTGGCCCCCCCTCCCTCCCCTGTAGTTAACTCGTTGGTGGCACAGTGTGCGCCCCCCATCGCCCCCCCTCCCTCCCTCTATTGTAATAAATCGTTGGTGGCACAGTGTGCCCCCCCATTGCCCCCCCCTCCCTCCCTCTATTGTAATAAATCGTTGGTGGCACAGTGTGCGCCCCCCATCGGCCCCCTCTCCCTCTATAGCAGTAACAACATTGGTGGCCAGTGTGCGGCCTCCCATCCCCCCCCCCGATCATTGGTGGCAGCGTAGTTCCGATCGGAGTCCCAGTTTAATCGCTGGGGCTCCGATCGGTAATCATGGCAACCAGGAAGCTACTGCAGCCCTGGTTGCCATGGTTACTTAGCAATAGTACAATAGTAGTAGAAGATTCATACTTACCTGCTTGCTGCTGCGATGTCTGTGACCGGCCGGGAGCTCCTCCTACTGGTAAGTGACAGTTCATTTAGCAATGCGCCGCACAGACCTGTCACTTACCAGTAGGTGGAGCTCCTGGCCGGACACAGACATCGCAGCAGCAAGCAGGTAACTATGAATCTTCTACTATTGTACTATTGCTAAGTAACCATGGCAACCAGGACTGCAGTAGCGTCCTGGTTGCCATGGTTACCGATCGGAGCCCCAGCGATTAAACTGGGACTCCGATCGGAACTCCACTGCCACCAATGATCGGGGGGGGGAGATGGGAGGCCGCACACTGGCCACCAATGTTGTTACTGCTATAGAGGGAGGGGGGGCCGATGGGGGGTGCACACTGTGCCACCAACGATTTATTACAATAGAGGGAGGGAGGGGGGGCCCGATGGGGGGCGCACACTGTGCCACCAACGATTTATTACAATAGAGGGAGGAAGGGGGGGCCCGATGGGGGGCGCACACTGGCCACCAAGCTATTATTACAATAGAGGGAGGGAGGGTGGCCGCACTGGCCACCAATGATATTCAAACTGGGGAGGGGGGGGGGGGTCTGCCCCCTGCTGCCTGGCATCCCTGATCTCTTACAGGGGGATATGATAGTACAATTAACCCCTTCAGGTGCCGCACCTGAAGGGGTTAATTGTGCTGATCACGGCCCCCTGTAAGAGATCAGGGCTGTCAGGCAGCAGGGGGCAGTCTTGTACACAGTTTGTAGTGTATTCTAACTAGAAGCGTCCCCATCACCATGGGAACGCCTCTGTGTTAGAATATACTGTCGGATATGAGTTTTCACGAAGTGAAAACTTAGATCTGAAAAAGCTTTTATGCAGACGGATCTTCGGATCCATCTGTATGAAAGCAACCTACGGCCACGGATCACGGACACGGATGCCAATCTTGTGTGCATCCGTCTTCTTTCACGGACCCATTGACTTGAATGGGTCCGTGAACCGTTGTCCGTCAAAAAAATAGGACAGGTCCTATTTTTTTGACGGACAGGATACACGGATCATGGCCTCGGCTGCAAAACTGTGCTTTTTCCACGAACCCATTGAAAGTCAATGGGTCCGTGAAAAAAAACGGCACAACGGCCACGGATGCACACAACGGTCGTGTGCATGAGGCCTAAGACACATTGTGCTCCAGAAAAAAAATGCCCAAAGTAGCAGTTATATTTAACGAATTGCCCGCCATCTAGGCCATTGTTGAAGTGCCCCAGAGAACAACTGCAAAGGGTTAATTATTGCTAAACGGATTAATTTAATGTTGCTGAGTTGATTGTTGTGATTTGTTGTTAAAGCACATATTTCTTTATGCACTGTGTAGCCCAAATAGAAATGTGTGGACAACATATGGTTAAGGCCTCATGCACACGGCCGTTGTTTTAGTCCACATCCGAGCCGCAGTTTTGGCGGCTCGGATGTGGACCCATTCACTTCAATTGGGCTGCAAAAGATGCGGACAGCACTCCGTGTGCTGTCTGCATCCGTGGCTCAGTTTCGTGGCCCCGCAAAAAAATATATAACATGTCCTATTCTTGTCCGCGCTTTGTGGACAAGAATAGGCATTTATATTGAAGGCTGTCCGTGCTATTCCGCAAATTGCGGAATATACGCGGACGCCATCCGTGTTTTGCAGATCCGCGATTTGCGGACCGCAAAACACACCACGGTCATGTGCATGCGGCCTAATACTGACACATGGTTAATACAGACTGGTTAGGTTTATAGTTTGATGGACCAGGTTAGTGGAGTCGTTGAGCAGAGCTTCATTCGTGTATATGCTCCTGCAGACCACCGTGCCATACCCTAAGCCCTCCTGCACAAGGGTGCGACTGAACACAAGATCCTCACTGATTTCCCTGCGGATTTATGTGCGTCACACAAAATCGCACCAAAATCTGCAATGTCTAATTGCGATTTTTGGTGCAGATTTGATGTGGTTTTGCCGTAGATCTCACCGTTCCATTGAAAAGGGTAAAATCCTCAGC
Source organism: Bufo gargarizans (assembly GCF_014858855.1). Taxonomy (NCBI): domain Eukaryota; kingdom Metazoa; phylum Chordata; class Amphibia; order Anura; family Bufonidae; genus Bufo; species Bufo gargarizans. The sequence continues at coordinate 105,270,110 of NC_058082.1, forward strand.
TAAAACCGCAAACATAATTGACATGTTGAAAATCCGCACGGCAGGTGAATTTCCACACGGAAAAAATCTGCAAAGTGGATATAAGATTAGTGTAATATTTTACCCTTTGCGAGTACTGTACTACGCTGTGTTTTTTCCGTGCGAAAAAAACACATGGTTTCTGCAATGTGTGCAGGTGACCTAGGAGTTTGGCTACACAGCAACATAAAAGTCTTGCAACGTTTCATGTAACGTTTGTCCATGGTGTTGAAATGCGACATGCAAAACGGCAGTGGCAAAAACATCCAGACACCTTGGATTTTATTTGGCACGTGGCAAGTTGTGTGCGACTTTTCCTTCATTGACTTTAGTCACGTACAACGCGCCACTCGCCTGTGACTTAGGCCTTACGCACACGGCCGTGCCATTTTTTGCGGTCCACAAAAAACGGAATCCGCCTGTGTTGCCTTCCGCAATTTGCTGAACGGCAATATAAATGCCTATTCTTGTCTGCAAAGCGCGGACAAGAATAGGACATGTTATATTTTTTTACCGGAGCCACGGATGCGGACAGCACATAGAGTGCTGTCCGCATCTTTTGCGGACCCATTGAAGGGAATGGGTCAGCATCCGAGCCGCCAAAACGGCGGCTCTGATGCGGACCCAAACAACGGTCGTGTGCATGAGGCCTTACCTGTGTTTTCATAGCCAAATCACAGTCGTAAGAAGGTCGCCCCTTTTAAAGTACGGCTAGTAGGCGAGAAAGTTTCAGAAAAGTCGCACGGCGCAAAAAATATGTAAACAAACATGTATAGCTGTACTGTGAGGACTCAAGCACACGATCGCATGCGATTTGCAGTCCACAAAACAGGGATCTACAAAAAAATAAATAATCAAAAGTGTAATGTCTATGTTGCATCCGTTTTTTTGGCGGATTGATTGTAACAATGCTTGTCCCTGTCCGCAAAAACATTCAGTTTTTTTTACGGGTCATACGGACACGGAATGCACATGGTGTCATTTAGTTTTTTGTTTTTTTTCAGGCCCCATTGAAGTGAATGATTCCGCATACTGACCTGTAAAAAAACGGAACTGAAATGGAATAAAAATACATTCGTGTGTTTGAGCCCTAAAAGGGAGACACACGAGTGATGACTGAGAAATACTGAAAGAAAGTTTTCAGTCTGGGTGAAGGAGACAAAACTATCATTGCTTGTAAAGGAATCTTTAATTTTTATTTATTTCTTTTATTTTATAAACCATCTAATCTGTACCTCCAGACCGTAAATACAATTACAATGCCGTCTGCCTCCTTGGTGGCTGTCAGGTCAGCGCAGCCCTGAGCTATGTATGTTACATAAACACTGCATTAAAGGTCAAGATGGATCACCATTTAAATATACAGATATGTAAGTGGTGTGACAGTATAAATATTTCACCTGAGAAGGCGGTTTACATTGAGGAGCGCTGGAAGTGTTTAATCAATAGGAAAGAAGTAGTTAATGGGTTAATCTGGCCAGTGGCTCCTGTGTGTTCCTCTCTCTGCAGCAGCCATAAAGATGAGTTACTGGCCTGGCCTGGTCCAAGGAGACAGGGTGTAAATTATCTGCAACAAGAAGAAGGACTGTGGGTTAAGTAAATACAGCACCATATTGACTCTGGCATTCTGTCAATGGCAGCGTCTGTCCTGATCCCGGGGAGGAGGGTGGGGGATGGGAAAACTGTCTGCCTATGACATCCAGCTCCCGCCTGGCCCCTCTCAAATTCACTGGGGGGTATTCTGGTCTCGTAATAATAATAATAAAAGCAAACAGTAATTACATTTATAAAGTGTCCTTTCTAATCTGCTCTTAGGGCTTATGGAGGAAAGTTCCCACTCTCGTAAGCTACAATAACCATCACATCAAAGGATGCCGGTGTGGCACGCACGTGAACAGCATACGATGGGGGGGTTAAGCATTGTTAACGTTAACCCCATAAACTGTAGGTGTACCGTTGTAAACTTTATTTCTCATTAAAAAAGACAAATATGGTCTGGGGTCTGTTTAGTGCAGGCCGAATGTGATCGGGAGGCGCTGTAGGCTCTTAGGCAAGGACTACAAAGCCATTTTTTTAGATCACAAATATATATTTTGAAAAATTTCAATATATTAAACGTTAAATGTCACATGTGATCACGAGGACTCGTGGGACTCCATTAGTTCATGTGTGGTGATGATTTGCTAGGACAGGCAACCACTGGCCTATCGTTTAAGAAGCCAAATCTGGCACATAGAAAGTCATTTAACCACATAGAACATTGGGAGAAACTACTATAACACAATCTGCTAGCTGGGGTCTGTATAGCTCTGTTATTTAAGGACCCTTTACATGGCAATTATCGGGAACCAACCGTTTGTTGCCGATAACTGCCTGCTGGTCAAGAAAGGTGAGAGCTGCGTTTACATGCAGCAACCACCTCCGCTGAATTGGGATGAGGGATTGCTACGGTGATTGCTCCTCTCAGATACATTGGGGGTCATTTACTAACAGATAAACGCCCGTTTTTGGTGTATATCTGTTTCAAATTGCGGCGCAAATGTTATTTGTGACGCAATCTGCGACTTTTCCCAGCTCACGGCAGGTCTAAAAAAAGGGCGCCATGGGGCAAGTGCGGAGAAGCAAGCGGGCAGGCAGGCCAGTCTTATTTATCATTTTCTATGCCTGTTTAGGTGTAGAAAATGGTCTAAATCTATGCCAGCAAGAGAGCCGAGGTATATTTAGGCAGGCAGTGGATGCACCTAAGTTATGTAGAAGCCGGAGCCTCCACATTACTTAGGCGCATCCACCACCAGCGTAAGGGGTATTAAGACCGGCGTCTAAAAACGCAGGGGAGCCATCCGGGCCCCAGGGAAGCAGTGAACCCGGGGGAAAGTCGCCTTAGATGCCGTGGTCAAAATTGACCACAGCATCTGAAGGGTTATCACTGATCACAGACATTAGCTCCGAGTGTCTGCTGTGTAAAATATCAGACACCCAGCGGCTATGGCCCCCACTCAGGACCCTAAATAGAACATTCATAACTTTGATGGTCTCTGTTGTTTGACCCCCACCAATCGGACTTTTATGGCTGTGGCCATAGGTGGATATGGAATGAACGTCATTCATTGGTATAGCTCTTTAAAAGGGTTGTCCCGCTGTTAATATTGGTTTTCTTTTTTAAAGGGTCAGAATAGGAACGAAAAACCAAAGTGATGCTCACCTTCCCAAACGGATGCTTTTTGGTCTTTGGTGATTTTCACTTCCTGGTTCTTCTTGACAATCAGCCAATCACTAGCTGAGGTGGGTCACCTATGAAGGAAGTCATTTCCTGTGTGCCAAGAAGCACCAGGATGTGGAGATCGGCAGGAATGGGAGCGGTGGACAATCCCTTGTTTTCTTTTTACACCTTTAAAACAAAAAAAAACAAAAATTTTTTAAAGAATACGCGGAAAATCCCTTTAGGGTACATGCACACGTTCAGGATTCATGTGCGGAGAATCCGCAGGTGTTCGCAGGCAAATCTGTGCGGTCAATCCGCATTAATTGGTGCGGATTTGCGTGCGGATTTGGTGCGGATTTCACTAAGTGAATGAAGAAAATCCGGTCAGGAAAAAAAATAATTGACTTGTCGCGGATTTTAAAATCCGCACCGCAGGTCAAAATCCGCGCGGAAAAAATCTGCATCGTGTGCAGGGGGCCAAATTCTCAAAGAATACAATGTACATGACCTACGGTGCGGATTTTCCGCACGCAAAATACGCACGCAATCCTGATCGTGTGCTGGGGGCCTTACTGCCTATCCAAAAATCCTGTGATAAGGAAATTAGATTGTGAGATCCACAGTGCACGGGAGCTCATTTTAGCCCATACTCGTGTACAAAGCTGGTGCTAAATAAATAGCGGATAATAAAATAGACAAGAATAACATTACTTTTCAGATATCAGTGCTCCCCATAAAGGATGGATCGGTGGTTGTCCAATTAAATTACCTTTCTGCAACATATGTGCAATGCCATCTGATTAATTGCTTGCCGCGGTTCAGACGTCTGTTGTTTTAATTTATGTCCCACAGCATTGTGCAATGTAATGAGACATAGTATGAGCGCCATTCACGAGACCAGATGAGATTAATTGTATGACACTGTATGAAATGAAAAGCAATCCAGAGTAAACATGCTACAACCGTCCATATAAAACCAGACATGTCTCTGGTGTAAATACTCACCCGTCTAATAATCTGTGCAAAGTGATTATTTTACTGCGTTCAATTAAAATTCCTTATGGTTACAGATATTCTGTAATCTGCCATTTTATGTCCATAGGGGCTTACAGGTAATTTTGTTTCCCACAATTAAATAATGACTGATTACTAAGAATTTTTGGGTGCTGGTATCATTGAAGAGACCCAGCTTACATATGGAGATGTACTTACAGGCAAAGGTCCATGGGAAAATATGCAGATTAGCTGTCCTTGTATCATCCAAACCAGAGACTCCTCTCAATTGTTTTCAATGAGAAATTGCACCATAGTTCACGCCACACATTTTTATGCCACTGTTTTAAAAAACGCCTTTTTGTAGTGTTTTAGTTGTTGAAGTACATTTTGCGGCTATGTTCACATACCGAAAAAAGTGCATATTCTACAGCATAAAAACAGGCATTTTAAGCAGCTACCAAACTGCTTCCCATTGAATTCAATGTTAAAGGGGTTGTCGCCTAAAAATATTCCACAGTTTTCAAACTAGCACCTGGATCTGAATACTTTTGTAATTGAATATCATTAAAAATGTATTATTACTACTGAGTTATAGCGCCACCTGCTGTTTGCTCTTTTTCTAATTTCTCTGTCCTGCTCACTGAGACGGAAGCACATGCTCAGTACCATCCAACAGCCACCAGCTGCAGCAGAAAGGACACCCCCCTAAGCTGACAGTTTGAAATAAGGGTACTTTCACACTTGCGGCAGAGGACATCGACAGGCAGTTCCGTCGCCAGAATTGCCTGCCGCAATCCGGACACAAACTGATGGCATTTGTCAGACGGATCCGTCTGACAAATGCATTGAAATACTGGATCCGTCTCTCCGGTGCCATCCGGAATTATTATTTTTTTAATCTTGATCTATGTGAGGTACAGGGCCGATTCTAGCTTTGTTAGAAAGAGTTTCTCGTGTACTAGATCATGTGAAATGGTTTAAATACCTTCATGAGTATCTGGTGGTTCATGCTGCCAAAAATGACCTGTTCTCAGAGGCAAATTACCTTTTGATCTGCCACAGCAGACATATTGTATGAACGCAGCCTGCAGGCATTTGCACAGCTGAAAATGCTGCTGGAAATAAAGGATTACACCAAAAAAGTGTCTGAAATCAGCTCCATACTCTTCAGCTTCAAAATGATGCCACGTGAACATGGGCTTACACAGAAACACGCTGAAGCCAGTGCTTTGCGTCACTATTTGGAAGCCAAAAGCAGGAGTGGAACATGTAGGTTTTTGAAGCCAAAGCCAGAGGGGATTCAAATCGAGGAGATAACTCAGCCTTTCCTTTGTATTCAATTTGTGATCCATTCCAGGCTTTCCTGCATCAAAAAAAACTAAATGTGTAAACCCAGCCAAACAGAGGCAGGTGACATGTGACAGATAAATAATCTTGATGGGTAGGATATATGAGGCATCTAGAGACCAGTCAGTTCTTGAAGTTGACGTGAGTCATTTATTAATGGATTTGTCACAATTTTAGTTATAAAAATAGTTACAAGTCCATTTTTTTTTACCAGCCGCGTGTCAATATTTAGTTGCTCAGCCAGTTTTGCGCTGTGTTCTGTAGTTGGACAGGATGAGGGCAGAGCGGGAGTGTATCAGGGGCTATGCTGGTGCGGGAACTCCGACCATGGCAAATTTACTAACAATTACGCCTTGAAACAAGTGTAGTCTAGGAGCTCGAGTAGTATTTAAGCCAGGCGCATAGACTGCCATAGAGTCGCCTAATTTATGACAAGGCTATAAGGATCTGAGCGGCTCTGACAACAGCCAAATTGTTATAGCTAGATGAATTAATTAGAGCCTCTCCAAAATGGTAGGTGGGGAGTTCCCAGTATGCATATGTTATTATCTACCAAAAGTGGTCCAAAGAAAGACAACTAGTGAACGAGCAACAGGATCATGGGTCCCCAAGGATCACTGACGCACATGGGAAGTGAAGATCAGTCTGTCTGGTCCATTCCCACAGAAAAGCAACTGTAACACCAAACTGCTGAAAAAAATGTAACGCTGGCCATGGCAGAAAGTTGTCAGAACACATAACACTTCACAACTTGCTACAAAAGAGGACTGCATAGCTGCAGACTGGTCGCAATGCCCATGATGACTTCTGTCCATCATGAAAGCTTCTACAATAGACATGTGAGCTTCAGAACTTGGGACAACGGGACAATGGAGGAAGATGGCTTTGTCTGATGTATCACATTTTCTCTTACATCATATGACTGGTCAAGTGTGTTGCTTACCCAAGGAAGAGATGGCCCCAAAATAGACTATGGACATGTACCACCTACTTGAACATTGTTGAAAGCCAGGTACCTAGCCTCATGGCAGCGCTATTCCCTAATGCCAGTTCTTTCAGCAGGGTACTGTGCCCTGTAAAATTCAGAAATGACCAAGAGCTCAAGATGTTGACTTGGCCTCCAAATCCCCAGATCTCAATCCAAACGAGTACTTACGGGATGGGCTGGAAAAACTAATTTGATTTGTGGAGGCCCCAATTTGCTAAATACCGCATGTGCTGCTAACATCTTGGTGACACCTACCACAGGACTCTAGAGGTTTTGTGGAGTCCATGCCTCGATGGGTCAGAGCTACTTTGGCAGCATGAGGGGAACCTACACAATATAAGGCAGGTGCCTTTATTGTTATGGCTGATCGGCGCATTTCATAATGGAGATGGCTCAATTAAAAAACAACACATTATTCAGAACGCTAAAACATAACCGATAAGAATGATGGTAAAAGATGGCAAATAAAACATGAAGGAATCAAATAATATGAGGAGAAGGGAAGTGACAATTTGCAGACATAAACATGTGAGTGAGCTACAGTAACAAGGAGAAAATGGAGAGAAAATATAATAAAAATAATCAGTGCGATGTAAAGTGAGAGTAGCAGATGGCGAGAGAAATAATTTATTTCCAGGCACTCTCCCCTCTGCCCTGCGGGTAACAATTTTAATGCCGTTTTTTCCCAGAGACATTTAGAGGAATGCTTTACTTACTCAGCATACTAGAGTAAAAGCTTTCTCTCCATCCCCCCATTGCCTTCCCTTCTCCTCCCCATTGCTTCTCCCCCTCCTACCCACCCCAAGAAAAGACCAGTGTATAAGCTCTGCAGAGCCCCATAAAAATGCAGATTACGGACTCAGGATGAAATAACATCCCGTATAAATCCCGCCTCAGGAAGATGGATCTGGCCAGAATTGAAACATTCCTCTGCAGCGCCTTTTTTTTTTAACTCTTTGCTTTAAGCCTAATTCTGTTTTCCTGTTCAGGCCACCCACAGACTTCGCTCTGTCTACCCCTAGAAAATATGTCTTCCCGATAGACTGCCAGAACCTACCAGCAGTGAAAGAGTTACAGACGCCATAAATAAAAATAGGGATTCCTTGTCAGGTTTAATTGCATTTTTACTACTTAATTTTACTAGTGAATCCGTCTAGATGTTTTCAAGCCATAATGTGGTTGACCTATAAAGAGAAAAGTCCCATAAGATTTCAAAGAAATGGGTTACTATGATACTTAAGAAAATTAAATTTGTACAATGACCCAATTCTTTGTGGCTTTGGGATATTTTAATTACAACAGTGTAGAACGTAGAGTACTCATCTTATTAGAAGGATGTTAACCCATGTAAATAACTCAGCATTCTGGCAGAATTTTTAGCTAATGAGCATGCCTTCCTTCCTTGACAGGCATCAACAACAAGTTGGTAGTGTTGGCGCACATCCAATGAGCCACCCTAGCACTGTAATATCCTGCATCACTGATATAAAAAGTACAGCATGTGCAGTCTGAACAGTGTCTGGACCAATGTAAACAGTGAAGAGGCTCCAGTGCTTGTATGAGCGTGCAGACCCTTCAAACGGCAAATCGATCTGGGTGCCTAGAGGTGGATCCTCCCCAATCTTATAGTGATGGCCTAGATTAAAAATTGTGCATCTATTTGAAACATCTGCATGTTCTCCCAATAACCTATCAACTTTATTTCCGCTCTTAGACCCGTTTCACACAAGCATTTGTGGTCTGTGAAATACGGTTTGTGTGATGCCCACATTTCCCGAGCTGACCCAAACTCACTGCATCATAGTGATCTATAATGTTGTGAATTCCAGCCTGTCTACTGTACAGTACTCACAGCATCATGTGACATTGGAACAGTAGACCTACTGTCGGGCTGGAATTCGCAGCATTATAGATCACTATGATGCAGTGAGTTCAGATCAGGCGAGCCGCTGTTGGTCTGGGAAACACGATGGACCTTTTTTCCAGGACAGTTGAAAACATGTGCATACCATGTAAGATTTTTTTTTGTATCAATTTTTACATTTTAAGAATAACTTATTACATATTTACAGAATTACAGAACTATTCTTTTTATGGGGAGGGTAACAATTTTTTTTTTAAGTAAAACCCATACCCAGGTTATAGGCCCCCTATTGTTCTAGCCATAATATGCTCCAAGACCTTCTGGTTCCTCAACATCAGGGGTGCACCACCAATGAGGCCGGGTGAGGCGATCTCCTCAGGCAGCACCAGGTAGGGGCAAGAGATGGGCAGCTGAAGGGCTATGGGCTGAAGGGAATTAGGTTAGGAAATTGGCATTGGGGAGTGGGAGCATCCTTTCAGTTTCCGCCTCAGGCAGCGGAAAGGCTGGGTGCACCCCTGCTCACCAATATCATTTCCTGATTCCCTGGGCTCTACTGCCTCATGCACCTCATACCTTTTTTTCTGACACATGAATATGTCCAGAAAAGTGGTCTTCAGAGTAAAGTTTAAATCATGTATTAACATGTTCGATGTAGCATTGTTGTTAGCCTCCACCAGATTCATCTTCAGGCACACACTACTGATAAATCTTCCTGAAGGTTTTTTTTGTAAGGACAAGGAATGATTATTATGTAACGGTGTTCTATAGTTTATATAAAAGCATCAGTTTCTTTTTTTGTCATATATACAAAGGCATATTAAGTAGAGTCAGGAACCATCCCTTTTTATTTGAAGTTTAGTTGCATTTAAGATGGCAGTGGGATGAAGTACCAAATGTCACGTTACACCCAACCATCTCATACACAAGGTAATTCTCATATGGACAACACATATGGGAACCACATTGTCCTCCATATCAGCTTTTTGGAGAATAAATATTTCCATAGAGAAGTCAATTTTGAAAAAGGTTGCAGATGTATTCTTTAAAATTTCACATGGCGCATAATAAATGTCTCTAATACTACAGCCTGTTGTAAAATATAAAAGTCCAACACACAGGAGATACTCGCAGCCTGGAGCTGTAATGGAAGGTCATGTGTTCCCCTAGGAATATAGAGGTGGTATGAGGTAAATGATAGGCAAAATGGCATTGTCCAAGGGGGGTTGTAATGTGCAATAGTGATGTCCAGAATGGCAGGAAAATACGGGGTGGGGATATCTCAAATGTCCAAGGATATCAGAAGTCCAGGTAAGTTTCTCGAAAATGCCTCACGTTCAGCTGGTCCTCCCCACTGTGAATATCACCATAGCTTGAGATAGCATCACGATTCAGGACGTGGATCCCCTTGAGTGACTCTACCACACAGGTATCCTCTCTGCTTCTTCTACCTTAGTACCTTGATTTTGTACCTGCAAGCCTCCAGATGTACTGATTGTTCTATCTGGTTATATTTACTAAAATTAAAGGGGTTTTCCAATGTGATATATAAAAAAATGGGTCAGAGAAGGTTAGATAGATACATAGTTAATACGGTTGAAAAAAGACAAACGTCCATCAAGTTCAACCAAGGCATAGGTGGGGACGTGAATCCCAGAAGGAAGTTAAAAATAAAAAAAGCATTAGGATCCGCACCTATAATGCAAATGCTTGCATCCGTTCAGAACGGATCCGTCTGCATAACATCTTTTTCAGATCTGAGTTTTCACATCGTGAAAACTCAGATCCGACAGTAGATTCTAACACAGAGGCGTTCCTATAGTGATGGGGACGCTTCAAGTTAGAATATACTAAGAACTGTGTACATAACTGCCCCCTGCTGCCTGGCAGCACCCGATCTCTTACAGGGGGCTGAGATCCGCACAATTAACCCCTCAGGTGCCGCACCTGAGGGGTTAATTGTGCGTATCATAGCCCCCTGTAAGAGATCAGGTGCTGCCAGGCAGCAGGGGGCCAGACCCCCCCCCCCTCCCTCCCAAGTTTTAAATTCATTGGTGGCCAGTGCGGCCCCCCTCCCTCCCTCCCCAGTATTAAATTCTTTGGCGGCCAGTGCGGCCCCCCTCCCTCCCTCCCCAGTATTAAATTCATTGGCGGCCAGTGCATCCCCCCTCCCTCCCCAGTATTAAATTCATTGGTGGCCAGTGCGGCCCGCCCTCTCCCCCCCCCCTAATTAAAATCACCACACACCCCCATTATTGGTGGCAGCGGAGAGTTTAATCGCTGGGGCTCCGATCAGTTACCATGGCAGCCAGAACGCTACTGCAGTCCTGGCTACCATGGTTACTTAGCAATTTTAGAAGCATTATACTTACCTGCGCTGTCTGTGGCAGGCCGGTCGCTCCTCTTACTGGTAAGTGAAAGGTCTGAGCGGCGCATTGCTTATAGCACAGACCTGTCACTTACCAGTAGGAGGAGCGACCGGCCGGTCACAGACAGCGCAGGTAAGTATAATGCTTCTAAAATTTGGAACTCTCCGCTGCCACCAATGATTGGGGGGGGGGGGTGATTTTAATTACTGGCCACCAATAAATTTAATACTGGGGAGGGAGGGGGGGGGGGGGGTCGCACTGGCCACCAATGAATTTAATACTGGGGAGGGAGGGAGGGGGGGGCCGCATTGGCCACCAATGAATTTAATACTTGGGAGGGAGGGGGGTGGCAGCACCCGATCAAGGGGCTGAGATCTGCACAATTAACCCCTCAGGTGCGGCACCTGAGGGGTTAATTGGCCGGATCTCAGCCCCCTGTAAGAGATCGGGTGCTGCCAGGCAGCAGGGGGCAGTTATGTACACAGTTCTCAGTATATTCTAACGCCTGGGAACGCCTGGGAACGCCTCTGTGTTAGAATATACTGTCGGATCTGAGTTTTCACGATCTAACTCAAATCCGATGGTATATTATAACAGAGGCGTTCCCATGGTGATGGGGACGCTTCAAGTTAAAATATACCATCGGATTGGAGAAAACTCCGATCAGATGGTATATTAATAGGGACTCCTGACTTTACATTGAAAGTCAACGGGGGACGGATCCGTTTGCAATTGCACCATATTGTGTCAACGTCAAACGGATCCGTACCCATTGACTTGCATTGTAAGTCTGGACGGATCCGTCTGGCTCCGCACGGCCAGGCGGACATGAAAACGCTGCAAGCTGCGTTCGGGTGTCCTGCCAGCTGAGCGGAACGGAGGCCAAACGGAGCCATACTGATGCATTCTGAGCGGATCCGCATCCACTCAGAATGCATTGGGGCCGTACGGATCAGTTCGGGGCCGCTTGTGAGAGCCTTCAAACGGAACTCACAAGCGGAACCCCGAACGCAAGTGTGAAAGTAGCCTTACTCACTTCTATCAATTCCCACACCACTTCCATTCCACTGCTGCTCCAGTCCCCACCGCTCTCCACTTCCTGGTCCTGGCTTGACTGGCAGCAAAAGCCAGGAAAGACCCTCAGCCAATGAAGGAGTGAGGCAGGACATCACTAAGGCTTGTGATTGGCTGAGCATCACTGGTGTTCTAACGACTGTAACATCTTTTACAATAAATGTATAACATTAACGGGGTTATGTCGTGATTAATGTAAAAAATATAGTACATGATAGTCTCTTTCTAACAAAGCTAGAACCAGCCCTGTACCTCACATGGATTCAGAGATCTCCCCATTAATTGCTGCCATTTCTCTGCTAGATTAATTTCAGGCTGGCAGCTCAGGGGGCGTGTCCTTTCTCAGGCGGTGTGTCTGTCTCCCTGTAACTGTCACAGCTTCTAACAGAAGAGAGGGCTGGTGGCAGCTGAAGGATGGAACTGGGCATGTGTGCCCATCTGAGCAAAGAATAAAAGGAATAAGAAGGTGGCGCTATACAGATAATTATAATTAGTGGCTACACTAGATTTTTTATTACATGCAATTACAATAGTATTCAGACCCAGGTGCAGGTTTGAATACTTAACAAAAGCACATAAATATTTTTCATACTGAAAAAAAACTATTATAAAAGTCTTAAAATAAAAACAAACAGGGACATTATCATTTTGTGTCATTATTAAGTCTGTCTTTGCTTTGTGTGTCTACGCCAAATTTATTAAATTATGGCGCACCTTAATAATATATTTGGTGTGATTGCAGTGTGGGTTACTCCTGTATGTTTAAAAGTAGACCAGGGGAGCCTGGTGGAGGATGCAACATTTCAACACATAGGGGGGGGGGGGGATTTATCAAACTGGTGTAATGTAGAACTGGCTTAGTTGCCCATAGCAACCAGATTCCACCTTTCATTTTGAACAGCTCCTTTGGAAAATGAAAGGAGGAATCTGATTGGTTGCTATGGGCACCTAAGCCAGTTCTACTTTTACACCAGTTTGATAAATGACCCCCATAGTCCTGCCACTTCACATATCACTAGTCAGACCACACATGGAGTACTGTGTACAGTTCTGGGCTCCTGTGAACAAGGCAGACATAGCAGAGCTGGAGAGGGTTCAGAGGAGGGCAACTAAAGTAATAACTGGAATGGGGCAACTACAGTACCCTGAAAGATTATCAAAATTAGGGTTATTCACTTTAGAAAAAAGACGACTGAGAGGAGATCTAATAACTATGTATAAATATATCAGGGGTCAGTACAGAGATCTCTCCCATCATCTATTTATCCCCAGGACGGTGACTGTGACGAGGGGACATCCTCTGCGTCTAGAGGAAAGAAGGTTTGTGCACAAACATAGAAGAGGATTCTTTACAGTAAGCAGTGAGACTATGGAACTCTCTGTCTGAGGAGGGGGTGATGGTGAGTACAATAAAGGAATTCAAGAGGGGCCTGGGTGTATTTCTGGAGTGTAATAATATTACAGGCTATAGCTACTAGGGAGGCGTCGTTGATCCAGGGAGTTATTCTGATTGTAGTCGGGAAGGAATTTTTTCCCTTAAAGTGGGGAAAATTGGCTTCTACCTCTCAGGGTATTTTTGCCTTCCTCTGGATCAACTTGCAGGATAACAGGCCGAACTGGATGGACAGATGTCTTTTTTCAGCCTTGCAAACTATGGGGCCTGCTAAACCTCCCAGCCATTAATATTACCCTCTCTGTGTGTTTTTGGGTCTGTAATGGCTTATATTCTGGCTTAGTAGTAAGAAAAAAGATGTATGGTTACCGTACAAGAAGTGACACACCTTTATTAATATTCTTTATTGTATATAAGTCCTACACTATACAAAATGGTCCCTTAAAATCTCTTATAAACCCAGGAATAATGTGAAGCACACTGGGAGCGTGCCATGATAAGTACTTCCCATACCTGTCCCCTGTAATAAATACACAATCGGTAAGGCTACTTTCACACTAGCGTTTTGGCTTTCCATTTGTGAGATCTGTTCAGGGCTCTCACAAGCGGTACAAAACGGATCAGTTTTGCCCTAATGCATTCTGAATGTAAAAGGATCCGCTCAGAATGCATCAGTTTGCCTCCGTTCAGTCACCATTTCGGGAGTAAGGATCACGGACGCAAATATGGTTGAGCTCACGGAAGTCCAGACATGGCCTCAGGGTACCATCTTTTTTCTTTACAAAGAAAAACCCAGCAGCCACTGGGGACTTGGATGGTCTAATATGTCCCTTTGCCAAACTCTCGGTGATTTACTCTTGCATGGCCTTTCTTTCGGGTTCCGAAAGACTATACAACCGAGATTTGGGCAATTTAGCTCCGGGAATAAGATTGACGGGACAGTCATACTCCCGGTGCAGAGGCAACTCCTGATTACCACTCTCAGAGAACACATCAGAAAATTCAGAAGTGAACGAGGGCACAATTTTAGTGGTAACCATAGAGAACGATGCATTAGGACAGTTGTCCATGCAACACTCACTCCAATCGACAATCTGTCTCGCTTGCCAGTCGATGTTAGGGTTATGTTTGCTTAACCACGGTAGACCCAACACCAACCGAGCAGGCAGACCCTCTAACGGGAGATTGGGTGATTTTCATCAGGAATCTCTCTTAAATAAATGTCATTCACTACCTGCGACAGGCATTTTTGGGCGAGAGGTGCTGAGTCAATTGCAAAGACAGAAATACTTTTCTTTAATGCATTAGTAGTCAACCCATGAATGCGAACAAACTGTCCATCAATCAAGTTTAAGGATTAAACGTCTTTCTTTTTTTTTTTTTTTTACACCTTGATGCTGCAAGTACAGACAAATATTCACAAAATGTCCCTTCTTGCCACAACAAAAGCAGACTCCTTTCACATGATCCAAGCTTTTGCCAGTAGTTCCAGGAGTCTTCTCCTCTTAACTGCATAGGCTCATCACAAGGCGCAACCACCAATGTCTCTCCACCATAAGTGTCAAAGGAAGCAGTACCCTTGTTGGACAGTACGTCTTGAAGGTGAGGACCCCTAGATCTCTCCCTCAGGCGTCCATCAAGACGTACAGCAAGGGACATAGCTGCTTCCAATGAAACAGGATTTTCATGAAAAGCCAACGCATCCTGCAGTCTCTCAGAGAGACCCTGACAGAATTGGCTACGGAGAGCAGGATTGTTCCACTCTGTATCAGTAGCCCATCTACTAAATTTAGAGCAATATCTCTCTGTGGAACGTTCTCCCTGCCGCAAACCCCGTAACTTGGTCCAAATGAAGCTATCCAGAGCAAGGAGTGATGGGTAAAGTCAGACTAAATAGGGAGAGGTAAAGGTCAAACGATCCACACCTGAACAGGAGGTGTGGACATTACAGCAACACACAAAGTGAAACCAAATCAGATCACTCATGTGCAGTCAGTCTTTCAGACCTTTTAACACCGGTCACAGGTGTGACAGGATGCACGCGGTTGTATTATTGTAACGGAAGTGTTTTTGCAGATCCATAATGGATCCGCAAAAAACGCTAGTGTGAAAGTAGCCTAAACCAAAGGGCCAATAATATCATCATCAAAACAAATAAAACATGGTGCAGTGGTGCCACAAGTAAGCCACAAGGGAGCTGGAAGCACAGTAATGGCAACAAAAGAATAATAAAGTATATCCCAAAGCACATGATGTGGCATCAGAAAATTGGGGTAAACTCTTTACTGACTGGTGAGCTCATGGGTTCCCCATATAGAAAACTGATTTTATTTAATTCCCTTATCAGAGCACAGTATTGGGCCATCAGTGTAAATTAGTGGGCTAATGACTTATGTGGGGCGGGGAGGAAATATACACTTATGGTCAGTAGACTGAAGAGACTGCTGCAAACTCTAGACCAGCACACTCTATTCACTTAGGCCCCTTTCACACGGGCGAGTTTTCCGCACGGGTGCAATGCGTGGGTTGAACGCATTGCACCCGCACTGAATCAGGACCCATTCATTTCTATAGGGCTGTTCACATGAGCGGTGATTTTCACGCATCACTGCAGCAAGCTCTATTTTGTGCGTTTTTCAAGCAACGCAGGCCCCATAGAAGTGAATGGGGCTGCGTGAAAATCGCAAGCATCCGCAAGCAAGTGCGGATGCGGTTCGATTTTCACGCGCGGTTGCTAGGAGACGATCGGGATGGGGACCCGATCATTATTATTTTCCCTTATAACATTGTTATAAGGGAAAATAATAACATTCTGAATACAGAATGCATAGTACAATAGCGCTGGAGGGGTTAAAAAAATAATAATTTAACTCACCTTAATCCACTTGATCTCGCAGCCTGACTTCTCTTCTGTCTTCTTCTTTCCTGTGTGCAGGAAAAGGACCTGTGGTGACGTCACTCCGGTCATCACATGGTCCGTCACATGATCTTTTACCATGGTGATGGATCATGTGATGACCGGAGTGACGTCACCACAGGTCCTCTTCCTGCACACAGCAAAGAAGAAGACAGAAGAGAAGCCGGCTGCGCGATCAAGTGGATTAAGGTGAGTTAAATTATTTATTTATTTTAAACCCCTCCAGCGCTATTGTACTATGCATTCTGTATTCAGAATGCTATTATTTTCCCTTATAACCATGTTATGTACAGAACACAGATCCCAAGCCCGAACTTCTGTGAAGAAGTTTGGGTTTGCGTACCAAACATGCCGATTTTTCTCACACGCGTGCAAAACGCATTACAATGTTTTGCACTCGCGCGGAAAAAACGTGCATGTTCCCGCAACGCCCGTCTGAAAGAGGCCTTAGACTTAAAAAAAACTTTAAAGCTCTGTTCACACATGCACCATGGTTTCTATCATAAGAGAAAACCACCAAACAGTGCATTATCTGACAGAATTATAATGGGGCTTGGCTTTGCGTGGGTTTCCTCCCACACTACAAAGACATACTGATAGGGAACCGAGATTGTGAGCTCCATAGGCGACAGAGAGTGATGATAATGTCTCTAAAGCGCTGCAGAATATGTCAGCGCTATATAAGTGAGGGAAAAAAAAATAATAATCCACAGCATGTTCATTATATCTATGGATTCAGCACAGAAAAGCATTGCCCTACTAAATGACAGTGCATCTGCTGGCACAAACATGGCAGAAATCCAGGTGTGCCAGTGCCTTTCATTGCAAGCTGGTAGCTTTTTGAAGGGAAAGGCAAGTCGTTTTTCTTTTCAGTGCCAGTTGGTGGCCATCCTTCCACTTTTGGTCAAAATGGCCTGGGCAGTACAGTCTGGCGCTGATGGTTACTTTAGCAATATATCACCTATTGGGAGGACAAATATGATCATTTATTTTATAACCCTAATAACTAATACGCTATACATATGAAATACAGAGGGCTTAAATACATAACATAAACAATTGAAAAAAAGCAAGCACTTATTAAGTGGCAGACTGGCACAGAAGGAGAGAGGACCCTGTCAGCAAGAGATTCCAAACTACAAGGGAAACAGACAAAGTGGGAGTAAAAGATGAGATTGGAGGGGCGCCAGAGTATTAGAGGAAGGCCACAAAGAACATTACAGTAATATTTTTGATCTGAAGATGGCAGGCAGTAGAAGGCCTGGATGTGTGGCCTAAAGGAGTGTGCATAACTGTAGGTTATGAGGAGACAGAACAAGAGAGGACCCTGTCCGTTTTAGGCCTCATGCACACGTCCATTTTTGTGGTCCGCATCCGAGCTGCATTTTTTGCTGCTCGGGTGCAGACCCATTCACTTCAATGGGGCCGCAAAAGATGCGGACAGCACTCCGTGTGCTGTCCGCATCTGTTGCTCCATTCCGTGGCCCCGCAAAAAATATATAACATGTCCTATTCTTGTCCGTTTTGCGGACAAGAATAGGCATGTCTACAATGGGCCACCTGTTCAGTTCCGCAAATTGCAGAAGGCACACGGGCGGCTTTCGTTTTTTGCGGACCGCAAAAAACGGAGCGGTCGTGTACATATAGCCTTAGAGGAGGGCTACCAAGGAGAACATTGCCATAATCTAGGTGGGATATAAAGAGGGCATGTACAAGAATTTTGGTTGACTGTAGGTTGAGGAAAGAATAGATACGAGATATGTTTTTGACCTGGAGATGGCTGGCGGTAGAAGGCCTGGAATCTGCATGGCGTAAAGGACTGTGCATAATTGTAAGGTATGAGGAGACATTGGACTGGTGAAACAGGGAAAGTGCAGTTTACCAGTGAGAATATAAAAAAAAAAAAAGTTTAGAATGATTTAGGTTTATTTCCCTCTATTTTATGTAACCCATTCTGACCTTTTTATATTACTTACTGGAAAACCCCTTTAAAAGGAATGGGTCTCCTATAATTTTGTATGCTAGTTAAAACCAGATAGTGACACACATCCTTTTTTTTTTCATTAGTGTTTATTTTCTGATTCTAAATTATTTATTCTATTTGCCTAAACTGTTATTAACATCATTTAGAGATATGCTTTACGATAGCCACCATGGGCCATAGACACCATGGACAGGACGGGGACTCGTTGACTTCTATAGAAGAGTTTTCTAGGTGTACCTGTACAGAACAAGTGCATTGTACAAGAAGGAATAGCTGTGGCAATCACCCACTGTAAATTGTGGTTCCTGTGTTATATATATATATATATATACATACAGGTCCTTCTCAAAAAATTTGCATATTGTGATAAAGTTCATTCTTTTCTGTAATGTACTGATAAACATTAGACTTTCATATATTTTAGATTCATTACACACCAACTGAAGTAGTTCAAGCCTTTTATTGTTTTAATATTGATAATTTTGGCATACAGCTCATGAAAACACAAAATTCCTATCTAAAAAAATTTGCATATTTCATCCGACCAATAAAAGAAAAGTGTTTTTAATACAAAAAAAGTCAACCTTCAAATAATTATGTTCAGTTATGCACTCAATACTTGGTCGGGAATCCTTTTGCAGAAATGACTGCTTCAGTGCGGCGTGGCATGGAGGCAATCAGCCTGTGGCACTGCTGAGGTGTTATGGAGGCCCAGGATGCTTCGATAGCGGCCTTAAGCTCATCCGGAGTGTTGGGTCTTGCGTCTCTCAACTTTCTCTTCCCAATAACCCACAGATTCTCTATGGGGTTCAGGTCAGGAGAGTTGGCAGGCCAATTGAGCACAGTAATACCATGGTCAGTAAACCATTTACCAGTGGTTTTGGCACTGTGAGCAGGTGCCAGGTCGTGCCGAAAAATGAAATCTTCATCTCCATAAAGCTTTTCAGCAGATGGAAGCATGAAGTGCTCCAAAATCTCCTGATAGCTAGCTGCATTGACCCTGCCCTTGATAAAACACAGTGGACCAACACCAGCAGCTGACATGGCACCCCAGACCATCACTGACTGTGGGTACTTGACACTGGACTTCAGGCATTTTGGCATTTGCCTCCCCCCAGTCTTCCTCCAGACTCTGGCACCTTGATTTCCGAATGACATGCAACAGTCCAGTGCTGCTTCTCTGTAGCCCAGGTCAGGCGCTTCTGCTGCTGTTTCTGGTTCAAAAGTGGCTTGACCTGGGGAATGCGGCACCTGTAGCCCATTTCCTGCACACGCCTGTACACGGTGGCTCTGGATGTTTCTACTCCAGACTCAGTCCACTGCTTCCGCAGGTCCCCCAAGGTCTGGAATCGGTCCTTCTCCACAATCTTCCTCAGGGTTCGGTCACCTCTTCTCGTTGTGCAGCGTTTTCTGCCACACTTTTTCCTTCCCACAGACTTCCCACTGAGGTGCCTTGATACAGCACTCTGGGAACAGCCTATTCGTTCAGAAATTTCTTTCTGTGTCTTGCCCTCTTGCTTGAGGGTGTCAATGATGGCCTTCTGGACAGCAGTCAGGTCGGCAGTCTTACCCATGATTGCGGTTTTGAGTAATGAACCAGGCTGGGAGTTTTTAAAAGCCTCAGGAATCTTTTGCAGGTGTTTAGAGTTAATTAGTTGATTCAGATGATTAGGTTAATAGCTCGTTTAGAGAACCTTTTCATGATATGCTAATTTTTTTAGATAGGAAATTTGGGTTTTCATGAGCTGTATGCCAAAATCATCAACATTAAAACAATAAAAGGCTTGAAATACTTCAGTTGGTGTGTAATGAATCTAAAATATATGAAAGTCTAATGTTTATCAGTACATTACAGAAAATAATGAACTTTATGACAATATGCTAATTTTTTGAGAAGGACCTGTATATATATATATATATATATATACACATATACACGCACACACACACACACACACACACACAGTCAGGTCCATAAATATTGAGACCGACACAATTCTACAATTTTTGGCTCGCTTTGAAATGAAACTAACACGATGTGCTTTAACTGCAGACTGTCAGCTCTAATTTGAGGGTATTTACATCCAAATCAGGTGAACGGTGTAGGAATTACAACAGTTTGCATATGTGCCTCCACTTGTTAAGGGACCAAAAGTAATGGGACAGAATAATAATCATAAATCAAACTTTCACTTTTTAATACTTGGTTGCAAATCTTTTGCAGTCAATTACAGCCTGAAGTCTGGAACGCATAGACATCACCAGACGCTGGGTTTCATCCCTGGTGATGCTCTGCCAGGCCAATACAGCAACTGTCTTACGTTCCTGCTTGTTCTTGGGGCATTTTACCTTCAGTTTTGTCTTTAGCAAGGGAAATGCATGCTCAATCGGATTCAGGTCAGGTGATTGAATTGGCCATTGCATAACATTCCACTTCTTTCCCTTAAAAAACTTTTTGGTTGCTTTTGCAGTATGCTTTGGGTCATTGTCCATCTGCACTGTGAAGCGCCGTCCAATGTGTTCTGAAGCATTTGGCTGAATATGAGCAGATAATATTGCCCGAAACACTTCAGAATTCATCCTGCCGCTTTTGTCAGCAGTCACATCATCAATAAATACAAGAGAACCAGTTCCATTGGCAGCCATACATGCCTATGCCATGACACTACCACCACCATGCTTCACTGATGAGGTGGTATGCTTAGGATCATGAGCAGTTCCTTTCCTTCTCCATACTCTTCTCTTCCCATCACTCTGGTACAAGTTGATCTTGGTCTCATCTGTCCATAGGATGTTGTTCCAGAACTGTGAAGGCTTTTTTAGATGTCGCTTGGCAAACTCTAATCTGGCCTTCCTGTTTTTGAGGCTCACCAATGGTTTACATCTTGAGGTGAACCCTCTGTATTCACTCTGGTGGTCTTCTCTTGATTGTTGACTTTGACACACAGACACCTACCTCCTGGAGAGTGTTTTTGATCTGGCCAACTGTTGTAAAGGGTGTTTTCTTCACCAGGGGAAGAATTCTTCGGTCATCCACCACAGTTGTTTTCCGTGGTCTTCCGGGTCTTTTGGTGTTACTGAGCTCACCGGTGCTTTCCTTCTTTTTAAGGATGTTCCAAACAGTTGTTTTGGCCACACCTAATGTTTTTGCTATCTCTCTGATGGGTTTGTTTTGTTTTTTCAGCCTAATGATGGCTTGCTTCACTGATAGTGACAGCTCTTTGGATCTCATCTTGAGCATTAACAGCAACAGATTCCAAATGCATATAGAACACCTGAAATGAACTCTGGACCTTTTATCTGCTTATTGTAATTGGGATAATGAGGGAATAACACACACCTGGCCATGGAACAGCTGAGAAGCCTATTGTCCCATTTTGGTCCCTTAACAAGTGGGAGGCACATATGCAAACTGTTGTAATTCCTACACCGTTCACCTGATTTGGATGTAAATACCCTCAAATTAAAGCTGACAGTCTGCAGTTAAAGCACATCTTGTTTGTTACATTTCAAATCCATTGTGGTGGTGTATAGAGCCAAAAATGTTAGAATTGTGTCGATGTCCCAATATTTATGGACCTGACTGTAGTTGATATCTGTCATTGCAATCCTTGGTGTGATAATGAGGTGACTGTTGAAAAGTGATCTGAACAATCCAAGAAGGGGCGCCTATTAGGGTGCCTTCACACATGGTAGAAAATTCCTCCAGAATGTACACAACAGCGGATTTTGTTGAAGATTTTTACCTGCGGATTTTGTTGCAGATTTCTGTGCGGATTACATCCCTCACTGAAACGAATGGAGAGATTCTGCTTTAGAAAAGCCACAGCACATCATTATTTATGCAGCAATATGTTATTCCCCAGCAGAACATTTCTTCAGGAGGACTTTTCTGCCACATAAGCAATTTGCGGTCCCCAATGCACGGGCCCCATCCATGCGGCAGCAGCGACGGATCTAGACTTATTCAACTTGAATGGGTCCGTGATCCGTCCGCACCGTAAAAAAATAAAAATAAACAAGTTCTATTTTTTTGCGGTGCAGAGGCACAGACATAAACACCATGGAAGCATACTACCGTGGGGTTCTGTGCCTCTGTTCCACACCGCAGTTCCGGATTACTTGAATGGAGTGAATGGATTCACTTGAATGGATCCGCATCCATGATGCGGGGTGCACACGGCCGATGCCCGCATATTGCGGACCCGCTGTTTGAGAGCCACAATACAGGCCATGGCCGTGTGCATGAGGCCTTAATGATAGTGAATGTCCTGGGGCAGACAGCGCCGCCGTGGCACTCCCCAGTGGTGAAGGCAGTGTAGAAACGCTACCTGCACCTAAATTTAGGCACATTGACAATCAAAAACTTGCAAATTGCGGTCGTGCGAATTTTTTACACCTGTTTCTGGCCTAGGAGATCATAATAAATGACTCCTATTGTCCTTAACCATGTGTAAAATCCCCTTGTCCGTCCTCCTTTTGCTTTACCCTTATTTCCTTCCTCTCTCAGGAATTGCAGGTCATTGTGCTCATATCAGCTCACTTTGATCCATATTAGTTTTTCTGTACGGTACTGTATAAATGAATTACTCTTACACCATGGATTTCTCTTCTATTATGTACATAATACACTATCTTCTGTGTCATTTTTCTTATTGGACTGGGTGTTTGTTGTTCTACTTGCAAACGATAAGAGATAAAGTCGCTTTCCTGAGCTGACAGTCATTCACAATTTGCAGAGATAACGTTGTGGCTTTCTCATTCATTTACAGCAGTAATATCAGACACTATTCTGCTGGATTTGATTAGAAGCCCTCTTGGCATGGAAGGATTTCAAGCAATGCATTATGTGCTGAGGTTCTTCTACATCTGTGTCAGCATGCCCCCTTGTGGCAAGTGAGGGATATGAATGGACGTACGAATTCTCATTGATGTTACTTGTTATTCTTCACTCAAAGCCAAAAATAATGACAGTCTCAGTACATAGTCAATCATTAATTGCAAATCAGCGACTTCCAAAAGGAGCGTACATATGACATGTGCATTACAGTGTAAATAAAAACAATAAACACCTGTGCTGTATCTGCATATTTGTTACATCAAGCAAAAGGTCCGCTTAACTGGTACAAATGAAACTTAGATACAGGGAAAAAAGAAGAGGGGATTAGTCACTCCTTTGTATGTAGAGAGTCTGGCTGGGTTCACACTTGAGCGTTGCGCAAACGCGCGTTTTAGACGCGCATTTTTATGCGCGTTTTTGTAATAGTAAACGCGCGTTTGACGCGCGTTTGTGTGATTCACTACAGTGTCCTATGGCCACAAACGCCCCAAAAGTCGCTCATGTACTTTTTGGAGCGTCGGGCGTTTTACAGCGCGATCGTACGCGCTGTAAAACGCCCAAGTGTGAACCATTCCCATAGGGAATCATTGGTTTCTCCTTGTTGAGCGTTTTACAGCGCGTAGGAACGCGCTGTAAAACGCTCAGGTGTGAACCCAGCCTCTGGGATATCCAGGCAGGGCGCCAAGGAGAAAGGACCGTTAGGTAGTGATATGATATATCTAGGGTCCAGGATATATTTCGGGTGTATATTTTTTTTATATATATATTTATTAATATATTTTAATAGATTCGGTTGTTTTGGAGGTGGTAGGCTGCCACAGGTATAATGTCCAGATAGAGTTAATCTAAGGTGGACATGGTACAGGAAGGAAAACACAAAAGAAAAAAAAAAAAAAAAAAACTGTAAAGCTGGAGCACAATCTTAAATTACGTCACTTCCCTTCCAGCGCCAGACACCTCACCATCCAGGTTCCGGTGCGTTCCACGCTGGAACGCAAACCGAAACTCACTCAAAACCCAAGCCGGCCAACATGCGCTCCACTCCGGAACGCATACCGGAAGTGACATCACTTCCTCTCCCCGCTGCTGATGCCCTTCGAACAGGTTTTTTGGCGCTCTTTTTCTGTATAAATGCTTGCAAACAAATGTGATTTATTCATGCTCCTGATGAAGGGGATCCTTGGTGACCTCGAAACGCGTTGAGCCTACCCTTACCCATACCCTGGGCTAATAAAGAGGAAATTTACCAGACGTTCCAGCTGTGACTGCCGTTTTTTTCCGGACAATCTATTAGGCGACCCAGGCGCAGGAGGAAGCAGAGTGGGTGTTATGTGCTTTATCCCACCCTGCCCCTCCTGGGTGAAGTGAGTTTTTACTTGAAAATTTTATTTGAAAAGAAAATTTATATTTGAAAATTTTATTTGTTCTCACGGGGGCTATTTTAATGTACTATTTTTATGTACCATTATCACTATTAATCCTAAAAGTAACTCTGCTTGGTTATACAAACATTGTGATTTTAAAACAGTTCATGGGACTACCCCTTGTTTTACCATTCAACTACAAGCAGCTGACTACCTCTGAGGGATTTGGCGCCGTATACAGGTTTTTTTCTTTTCTTTTGTGTTTTCCTTCACAAATGAGACTTCACAGACATTGTATACCAATCATAGCTGATCTAATTCACTATGTTCTATTCCTCCCCACACAACAGAATCACCACTGTTCAGCCCGTTCTGCTCTTAAGGCCTCAGTCAGCCTATGGGTTGAATAAGCTGTTCTCGGAGATGCGCACCATAACCCCCACACCTTTTGAAATTTAGGCATGCAACCCCTATTTTTAAAGACTATGTTCTCATATGGGATGATAGAATTGACTAGTTGTTTCCACTGTGCTAAGGTGGGTGATTTGTCACCCATCCACCTCATGGCGATCGCCTTCCGCGCCAGGAACAATACTTCCCTCAGGAATATCCTGACATGATGCGAGTAAATAGTCTCATCCAGTATTCCGAAGAGACAGGTTTTCGGGTGTAATGGTACTGCACAACCTAGGAGATCAGTGAGCAGCTCAATTACCTCTTCCCAGAATGAATGTACATAGGGGCACGCCCAGAAGTCAGCATCCACTGACGCACATCTGTGACACTCAGAGTGGGTGAGCCTACCCATCCTGTTTAGCCTTAGCGGGGTCAGGTAGCTCTGATGTCATACGCAAACTTGGATAAACTTGTTGTTTATGGCAGGTGACACTAGTGTGGGGGATTCTAGAATATCTACCTCATCTTCATTAGTTAAGTCTGGGATTTTAGCTTTCCATCTACTTAATGCTTGAATTGGGACACCCTTCAGCTTGACATCTAGGAGGTGGGTATACAATACCGATATGAAACCACGTGGTCCTTGAGAACGGATAACTCCAATCATTGGAAAGGTTGACAGTAAGATTGGGGCATCTCTGTAGTGGGTTTGCATGGCGTGTCTCAATTGCAGGAACCTATTGAATGCCCGTCTAGGGAGTTCATGCCTACGACTCATGGATTCATAATCGTTGAATACATTATTGCTGTATAAATTGCCCAATGTGACAACCCCATGTTCCTTCCAGAACGCCCCTTCTCGCATCGTCAGCAGGTCAGGGAACATGGGGTTATCCCAAAGCGGGGTTTCCAACAGATCCGACTCCATTTTGTATAGTCTCTTACTAGCTGTTCAAACCTGAATAGCCACCCTATGAATTGGCAGTAGCTTACGTGAGAATAAATTAGGCTGTTCTAGCACGGGCCATAGATTGACAATGCCCAGGTAATCGGCTAGTTGCCTTTCTTGCCTACAGAGACCGCCTCCCAGTGACAACCAAGATTTGATGCTCCTCAGTTGCCCAGCTAAATAATATAGGTAAACATCAGGCAGGGACATGCCCCCTTCCTTTTTTAAAGCGGGACAGGTTAGTTATCGCCAGCTTGGGTCTATTTGCACCCCAGATAAAGGGTGACAACAGCGAGGTGAGGTTCTGAAAGAACTTTTTTGGGACTGCATATGGTGCATGCTTGTAAAATATATAAACATTTCGGCAGGACAATCAGTTTTATCAGATTGATCCTCCCCGGCACAGATAGAGGCAGGTTCTGCCATACCCTGAATTTCTCCTTACAATATGCCAGGAGTGGCTGAGTATTCAGTATATGGAAGGAAGTGACATCTTTGGTGATATGTACACCTAAATATTTATAGCTATGCACAATAGGTAGTTCTCCTGGGTTAAACGTGTCCTCCAGTTGATATAGAGGGCATAGGGTGGACTTGGACCAGTTTATCCGCAATCCCGAGAACTGGCTAAATAATTCAATCGTGGCGATTGCCCTAGGGAGTGTGGATTCTGTTTGTGACATAAAAAGCAACATATCATCGGCATATAACCCGACCCTATCCTCCTGTTCTCCTATTCGAGTTCCGTGATTTTGAATTCGCATGGCCAGTGGCTCTATGGCTAAGGCAAACAGCAGTGGCGATAGGGGGCAGCCCTGTCTAGTTCCTCTCCCCAGGCAAAAGCAGTCTGACAGCATCCCATTCACCAATACACCCGCTCTGGGACTTTTGTATAACATCCCAACCCAACATCTAAATTTGGGCCAAAACCAAATTTCTTGAGGACCTGGAATAAATATGGCCATTCAACCGAGTCGAATGCCTTCGCTGTGTCCAATGACGCCAGAGCCCATTTCTCCTGTTTCTGAAGGCCAATCTGGGTCACCACCTGCACCCTTTTGATATTGTCAGTGGTGGACCTGCCAGGCATAAATCCAGACTGATCTGAAGTTACACCCTCTTTTACCCCCCATAAATCCTGCCCTCACAGTATATAATGTAACACCCCCGGCCCCTCACAGTATATAATGTAACACCCCCGGCCCCTCACAGTATATAATGTAACACCCCCGGCCCCTCACAGTATATAATGTAACACCCCCGGCCCCTCACAGTATATAATGTAACACCCCCGGCCCCTCACAGTATATAACGTAACACCCCCGGCCCCTCACAATACATAATGTAACAGCTCCAGCCCCTTATAATAAGTCATAAAGATTTTATTAGCCCTTAACCAGCAAATCACTGTCTATGAGCATTAAATCTTCTGCATACAGCGAACATTGTGTGCATTTCTGGGGTACGCGACTCCGGAACAGCTGCAATTCCTTTACTTACCAGTGTCTAATTTAACAGGCACAAGCCGGGCGGCCAATACTATAACCTAGTGGGGTAGCTATATGGGTTGCAGCAGTCGCAATTGTGACCAGGCCCCTAAAGCCCCCCTTGCCAGTGGTGCACCGCCAATTACAGTATCTTTCCCTTTATAAGACACAATGCATCTAATAAAGCGAATACTAGTGAGCGCTTCCACTATGGATGCAGGAGGCAGGGGGAGTGGTGACCACGTTGCACTGTTCTGACTGCTTACAGCGTCAGGACGTAGTGCGCGCACTAGGACCTTACGCCGCATGCAGTCAGGTGTGGGCTAGAAGAGACAAGAGAGCGGAGTGCTATCTGTGTGGTACTAATATTTTCAGAGGGATTATCTGTTTCTGCAGTATAGTATTGGGGAGCACAGTATTGGGGTGTGGAGGTGGAAGGATAATGGAAAAGTAGGAAACTAAGATGTCTGTTTGTCAAACTCTGCAGAGAAAAGAGATGACTGAAAGAAATCATCATGGTGGTGTGGTCTGAAAGGAGAAGATAAGGAAAGAGAACATCTACATCAGAGGAGAAATTACTGGATGTAAGAGGTATGTTGTGCTGTATTACCCTGTATGTTTTGTAGCGCTGTATGTTATGTTTTCCAAGTATGTCTTTAACATTAGGGCTGAAGAGAAGAGGTTATGTTGAGAATTTGGCAGGGGGGTGCCATTTCAATTTTTACACCTCAAGCAGCAGCATGGCTATGTGCACCCCTGCCCCTTGCCACAAAGCACTGAGGGAAAGGGAGGCCCAAGCTGAACTCTTGCACCAGGGCCCCTGCTATGACCTGAAGAGCAGAGTACCTGTATTCTGCCCGGCAGGAAAGATTATCAGTTTGGGACTGCTCTAATCTATCCAATCTACCTATCTAGTCCTACTACATTTTTATCCAGGACTGTCCACACACAGCACAGGAACAAGTGGTGGGGTAATCATAGAGTGAACCTGCACTCACCCACTGAGACAAAGAAAGGGGCACAGCGGATGATGACAGCATGACCCTGAAAAGCAGCATGACACTAAGGCTGGGTTCACACCTGAGCGTTTTACAGCACGTTCCTACGCGCTGTAAAACGCTCAACAAGGAGAAACCAATGATTCCCTATGGTAAGGGTTCTCACCTGGGCGTTTTACAGCGCGTACGATCGCGCTGTAAAACGCCCGACGCCCCAAGAAGTACATAAGCTTCTTTGTGGCGTCTTGTCGCGCGTTCCCGTACATAGGCTTTCGGGAACGCGCAACAATGGGCATTCGCTTGTCTCTGTATGCGCGATTGTAAACGCCGGTACAATCGCGCATACAAAGCGCTCCTTTCAGAACGCTCAGGTGTGAACCCAGCGTAAGACTGCCTAGATGTACACAGCCCTCAGTGAGGTCAGTAGTAGCTTTATAAATCTACCATGATGGAGAAGTGAACGCTCCGTGATTCAAAATATTCAGATGAAAATTGTTATACTCCAATAGTCTCCCAACACCTTCAGAATTAAACATAAGGTTCTTAGCACACAATATAATGAAATTGTGTGAGCCCATCTGCCCCGTCAAGGCGACCTCAATCAGATGGGTCCCTACCCTAAGACTTTGTTTAAAGAGGTTGTCCGGGTTCAGAGCTGAACCCGGACATACCCATAATTTCACCCAGGCAGCCCCCCCCCCCCCCCCCCCCGATGTTAGCATCGGAGCATTTATTTATAGCAACACACTGCCGGGCAGAGGCATCCGCCAAGCAGTGTGTTCGGTGAGGTCACCGGCTCTGATGGGCGGGCTTTAGCGCTGCCCTAACCGTTTTACAGGCTAGGGCAGCGCAAAGCCCGCCCATCAGTGCCAGTGACGTCAGCGGGCTCACAGATGGGCGGAAGCCTCCGCCTGGCAGCCCCATGGAGAGCCCGGTATGTCACTGGAACGCCTGAAAATGCCTTTGTCCTGCACGATTTAGTGCAGGGCAAAAGAGAGCATCGGAGCATGAACTGCTCTGATGCTCAAGTCAGGGGGCTGCCTGGGTGAAAATGGGGATATGTCCTAGGTTTAGCTCTGAACCCAGAAAACCCCTTTAACTGGACATCCAGAGATGTTGCACACATTATACATTTGTGGGGTCTGGGGTCAAAAGATGTCCACAGCATTTCCACTTAATATCTCCTGTTATAAAAGTGTTAGTGTAGGGACCCATCTGAATGAAGATGCCATAAGGTTTGGCAGATGGGATCACACAACTTTACTTAACGTGTGATAATATTTGGGACCTTCCGTTTCATTGAAAATGAGGACCCAGGGGAACTCTTATTCAGTCGTTCCCCCTTTTTTGCCAATAGTTTTGAAAAGTGGCCTGAACAATCGTTTATCTGAAACTATTAGGCCCCTTGCAGACGATCGTTCAGTGAAAAAAGCTCGATTTCGCAGGCAAAGTTATTCAGTTTTGCCTACAATCGCGTTCAGTTGTTCGGTTTTTATCACGCAAGTGCAATGTCATTTAATGCGTTTTGCACGCGCGTGATAAAAAACTGAATGTACGCAAACAACATCTCTTAGCAACCATCCGTGAAAAACTTGCTTGCAGATGCGATTTTCACGCAGCTCCATTCACTTCTATGGGGCCAGCGTGGCGTGAAAAATCGCTGAATATAGAACATGCTGCGATTTTCACACAACGCACAAGTGATGCGTGAAAATCAACGCACATGTACACAGCCCCATTGAAATGAATGGGTCCGGATTCCGTGCGGGCTCAGTGCGTTCGCATCACGCACTGCACCCGCGTGGAATACTTACTCGTGTGAAAGGGGTCTTAATCCTCTGAGCCATGTGAATAAATATGTAATGTCTATGGCAGTCAGACACTTCTGATCTCAGGGGACATAATAGAACCAGACAGGTCGAAATCCAACCTGTTCACTGTCCTTTCCAAGGTCCCCACAGACATGAGATCGTTGGTTGACCCTGCCAAGGTTCTGCTATTATAAATCTAACATCTATGGTCAGATTTTAAATGGGTTTTCCTAGACCTTAGATCTGATGACCGATCCCCTGGATGCCTTGCCAAACAGCTGATCAGCGGGGGTGTCAGACGTTGGACCCCCACCGATCAGATACTGATGACCTATCCAGAGTATAGATCAGTTATAAAGTCTTGGAAAACCTCTTTAATGTCACCAAATGAAAACCGGAGCTAATTTTATAATCCATCTACAATCGTCACTTACCTGTGCACTTACCACTCATAGTGCGTGGGTGCCACATTAACATCTATGTCCCTTGGTGTATGCTTCCTTTTACATGCATTTCTAGAATCCTAAAAGTCCATGCCTTCACATGTAGCGGTATGTCTGGTGTACAGTCTGGTGTTCCTGGTTCCAGTTCTGACTCCTCTGTTCCATGTATCTCCTAAGGTGGCTTGTTCACAATTCTGCCTGTATTCTGGTTCTGCTTCTCTATAGTCCTATAGTTCACCTGAATGGGCTTCTCTGTCCTTTTATTTGATCTCTGGCTGGTTTATCCCACTTATACTGGAATGTTCTGACCAAACATTTGTCTAGTTGACAGCAGATCTCTACTGACTCTCCCAAAAACATGCATGCTTAAAATGACTAAGAATGCATGTTAATTGCAATAGGGAGCAGGAAGGACAACATATATAATCCTTCTATCCCACTGACGGCTGATATACCTGTATTGTTGGTCCCACCAGTACAACTTGTGTCCACATGCATCATTAGTGCATGCGGATGCCATAAAGTGGTGTCTCCGACTTGGGACTCTCCTCTTTGAGAGTGGTGAGCAGTCCTCGGGATAGGTCAATCAACATTGGATTGCTGAGGGCTGACTCTGTACACCTTTACTGATCTGCTGTTTGAGGAGGCCACCATGCTTGCGCAAGCACTGCAGCCACTCCACTGTTTACATGAGGCTATCTGCATGCCATCTACTTAGTAGCGGTCCTGCAGAATATTGCATCATTGTCTCATTAAAGTGAACGAGACAAAGCTGTAATTCCCAAAAAAAACAGCTGACCAGAGAGTGTGCCCAAAAATTGGCCCCCACAGATCTGATATTGATGGCTTTTCCCAAGGCCATCAATCTGCTGAAACTAGAAAACACCTTTAATATTAATTTCCCCTGCGCTGAACAAAGCCTCATGCAGACGTCAGTGTTTCACGGACGTGTGCTGTACGTGTTCTCCACGGACAGCACACGTCCCTATTCATTTTAATGTGTGTATTCACACATCAGTGTTTCAGCACGGTCCGTGGGTCCGTTTTTTTTTTTATCACAGGTGCATGCTCTATTTTGTCTGTGTTCATGGATCCATCATGCCCAATATAGTCTATAGGTCTGTGAAAACCACGGATGCCATCCGTATTGCATCCGTGTTTCACGGATCATTAACAAGAGAGATTCTTTAAAAATTATTTTTCAGCTGTTGGGTGTTAGCTAAACACGGATGCAACATGGAAAGCAAAAAACGGACCCACGGACCCAACACGGATCTGTCATGGGAGAAAACACGGTCCGTGTTACCACTGATCCAAAACTGACACGGACGTCTGCATGAGGCCTAACTGTTCTCCAGGGGCCACCTGATGACTGCAGCAGATCTAAGATGAGAGAGATTGTCTGTGATGAGACAACCTCTTTTATATAAAAAAAAAAAAAAAAAAGTTTGCGATTGTATCCATTTTATAATCTGCAAACCACGGATCTGTAAAATACATATACCGTCCGTGGGTATGCCGCACTTTCCTCACTTGCTTTTGTCTGCAAAAGGAACAAGAATAGGGCATGTGCTATAACTTGCAGAACGAATGTGGCCAGCAGACAGATGACATCTGTATGTGATGTGATCCGCAAAAAGTGAGCATAGGACGCAGGAGAAAACTGCAGTCGTGCGCATGAGGCCTAAGACAAGAAAAAATACTTAGGGGAGGATGTAGGAGGATTAATAGAGTTCTCCCGGTTGTAATGGAAGTGGTTATACTATATGCAGTATATCATATTATACATATATAGTGCATATAGTATTTGATAATATTACATAGTATGCTGTAATCATCCACTATACTTTATGCTGTGTATCATGGTGTATATGTCTGCTATAATAGTGTCTGTATGATAGGGCAGCAAGGGAGCCGCACATACAGCATCACCGCTATATCTATACACCAATCTCACATACACAAGACGTGTGCCTCCAGTATGATCCTGTGTAAGGCGGTGTGCACACCTGACTCAAGTCAGAACCCCCATAACATATTCTGTCATATTTGATAGGAAAATTAACTCTACATACAGAGTGATTACTCCTATCAAAACAACGGACACCTCGGCAGAACCTGACCTACCTACCTTACTGTAAGTCAATGATAGGTCCTGGTGATATCCGTCATAATACGAGGGATTGCAGTTTCTGGTTTGCAAGTGTGAATACAGCCTGACACACTCAGGGGATAACTTCATCCACACCAGCAGTTGTCAGGACTCTGACTCTCAGTGGAAGAAGTGGAGGATAATGCGTTATTACACCACTGATCAAATATCCTAGTTATCACTGGGGAAAGGTCCTATTGCATCCTGGGAATGCTTACTTCTCCTTCTATTAATATCTGAAATGTATTATTATAGACAATCATTCTACATAGATAAAAGGAACTTATCTGAGAACCAAAATGACCACGATATGACACGATGATCCTGCTGAACGGGGCAGAGCCGGGCGACGTCCATCTTCACTGGTCGCTGAGGTTCAACTGACTGGAAGCAACTGACCTTTTCAAACTGAAATCAAGCAATTCTATTGGTGGATGGCAACTACTAGTAACACTATTGGTGGATGGCTACTACTAATAACACAGTAATACCAAGCAATTCTATTGGTGGATGGCTACTACTAATAACACAGTAATACCGAGCAATTCTATTGGTGGATGGCTACTACTAGTAACACAGTAATACCGAGCAATTCTATTGGTGGATGGCTACTGCTACTAACATGGTAAGGGTCCATTTACACATCTGCAAAATGGGTCCGCAAAAGATGCGGACAGCACACTGTGTGCTGTCTGCATCCGCACTTTGGTTCCGCTGCCCCGGAAAAAAATAGAACATGTCCTATTCTTGTCCACAGCCACGGACAAGAAAAGGCATTTCTATCATAGTGACGGACATGTGCGGTCCGCAAAATGAGAATAGCACATTGCCTATGCCCGTGTTTTGCGGACACACAATTTGCAGACTGCAACACAGTTGCGGACGTGTGAATGGACCCTTATGATGAAAAATTCTATTGGTGGATGGCAACTACTATTAACATGGTGATGCTAAGCAATTCTGTTGGTGGGTGATCAATGTCTGAGATTCTGATATTGATGACCTATCCTCAGGAATGTGCTCCTTTTTAAAGCACCATCTACTTGTTTGCCCAGTCTTCTCCACAGACTGTACAGCAATCTGGTTCCAAACATGGCTGCTGACAGAGGGACATGAGACCTGAAAAATGTATCTAAAGCCTCCAATGAATAACACCACTCACATAGGTGTGCGCAGCCTATTGCATTAGGGTGTGCACCCTAAAGCACTAACACACACACGCATGTGTGTATATATATATATATATATATATGCTCACTATATGCCCTCTATCATGGGGTGCAGGTCCCACAATGCCCCTCTATCATGGGGTGCAGGTCCCCACAATGCCCCTCTATCATGGGGTGCAGGTCCCCACAATGCCCCTCTATCATGGGGTGCAGGTCCCCACAATGCCCCTCTATCATGGGGTGCAGGTCCCCACAATGCCCCTCTATCATGGGGTGCAGGTCCCCACAATGCCCCTCTATCATGGGGTGCAGGTCCCCACAAAGCCCCCCAATCAGGGGGGTAGTGGTCTCCACAAAGCCTCTCTATCAGGGGGTGCAGATCCCCAGAAAGCCCCTTTATCACTGCCACTTTATCAGAGGGTTGGGGTCACCCACTTCAGCAAACCAAGTCACCATCAAACCAAGTCACCATCTCCACATGACTACCCTCCAGTATAAGAACAGCCTGGCTGCAAGGTGAACCCCAACTTCAGCACTCACTCCGCTCCCACTCATTGCAGTCAGAGGGGTGCACGGCGCTCACTTACCTGCTGGGGACACACCTGCTCCGGGCTCCCTCTCACTCCACAACTAGAAAGTTTGCCGGGCGCCCATGCTGCTGGCCCTGTCTGTAGCGTCACTCACCCCAGGGGCTGAAGGCGGAGACTGGATGCGGCCCATGACTCCCGCTAGCTTTGCTCCTCCTGCTCTGTGTAAAGATGGCGGACGAGGACGGGATCCACTGTAGTCAATGGAACGGGGGCGGGTGGCCAGCAGCTCAAAGAAAGTGATTTATAAAAAATAAAAAAAAGTTTCACAGCCGCCGGGCCTGATTAGGGTGTGCCCAGGCACACCTGGAACACCCCGTGCGCATGCCTATGACCACTCATGGTATGGAAAACTAAAACAGGATTGATGTGATTTAAAGGGGTTTTCCCATCTCTGACATTAATGGCACACTGTTAATTGAGAGGTGGCTGCACATGTGGCTCTCACCGTTCTCATGGAGCAGAATTGTTCCACAAAATTGGCATTCTTTTTAGTTTTTATTCATTTTTTTGGTGCAGCTTTTCATTAAAGTCAATAGGGAAACCCACCATATATAATAGAATGTGGAATTTAGCTCCTGCTAATGACATACATTTACCCAATACGCCTTTTTACGGCGGTCATTAACGGGCCTTATTCTAGGCCACTGCCTATTTATGGCTGCCTAGAATAATAGCTAGGTCTCCCATGAAGTGAAGAGCAGGGGCTTAGCTCTCGCACGATAGCTGGGCTCCTGATCTAACGGCCTGCATCTGCAAATGCCTGGTCATGTAATCCCTTAGATGTCACGATCGACAGTGAGTGCAGTACCTAAGTAGTTTCAGAGGGAGGAGGCTCCCTCCGTCAGGTATTGCCACTGACCAGATGAGATTATGGGGTGCTGATGTCTGTACTCGGCAGCTGGGGGGGGTCCAATGAAGGCCCCAGGTCTGCCATGTGTATATGGCCTATTAAGCCTTGCTTGTCTATTGTACTGACAGTATAATACACTGTAGTACATAATCAGTACAGTGTGTTATATAAGCGATTAAAGGATCACATGTCAGAGTCCCGTTGTAGAACCTATAATTGGTTAAAAAAAGAAATAAAGTTTTATTTAAAAAAAAAAAAGTAAAAAAAAAAAACCCCATAGCCATAGCCATAGACCCTACAGGGAAATTTCATGCCCTCTTGATGGCTGCAGGCTAGGTACATAATGATCTGATGCTCAACGGCCGCAGGTCCCTTCTGAACTCAACTGTATTACTATCCTCATCACAGTGATACAGTTGAATACTGTGGCTGGGGCAGGGTCCTGTCCTGTGGTATTTGGTTATGCTGGGGCAGTATTCTGTGCTGCACTATGGTATTTTATAGGGATCGATCAATATAGATTTTTTAGAGCCCATACCGATAACCTGTGAACTTTCAGGCCGATACCCGATAACATACCGATATTCCCTATTCATCCTAATAGAGCTCTATAAGGCTAGGTCTACACAATGACACAACTGCACTGCAACATTTGTCGCACCAATGTCGCGCGTCAATTTTTATAATGATAGTCTATGGTGTCGCACTGCGACATGCTGCGATGCAACAGTTGCAGAAAAATCCATCTCAAATGGATTTTTTGCGACTGTCGCGTCGCAGTCGCAGCATGTTGCATGTCGCAGTGCGACACCATAGACTATCATTATAAAAATTGTCGCACGACATTGGTGCGACAAAATGTCATGTGACAAATGTCATCATGTAGACCTATATTTAGAAAGACCAGCACTCCGTTTTTTCTTTGCTGAAAATAAACTTCTTTATTAATAATAATAATAAAGAAGTTTCTTTTCAGCAAAGAAAAAACGGAGTGCTGGTCTTTCTAAATATATATCTTGGGGGATCCGACCTATTGACTGCGCACCCGGACCTTAAAGAAAGCGCAGTGCCGTCCATTCGTCTTGTATGAATTATGTAGACCTAGTCTTAGGCTACTTTCACACTTACGGCAGAGTGATCTGGCAAGCAGTTCCGTTGCCGGAACTGCTTGCTGGATCTGTCAAAATGTATGCCAACTGATGGCATTTGTAAGACTGATCAGGATCCTGATCCGCCTTACAAGTGCATTGAAATGCCGGATCCGTCTTTCCACTGTCATCCGGAAAAACAGATTTTTTTCGGTCTGCACAGGAAGGACGGATCCGGCATTGTGGTGTTTTGAATGCCGGATCCGGCACTAATACAATCCTATGGAAAAAAATGCTGGATCCGGCATTCAGGCAAGTGTTCAGTTTTTTTGGCCGGAGATAAAACCGTAGCATGCTTGCGGTTTTATCTCTGTCCTGATCAGTCAAAAAGACTAAACTGAAGACATCCTGATGCATCCTGAACGGATTACAGAATGCATGGGGATAAAAGTGATCAGTTATTTTCCAGTATAGAGCCCCTAGGACGGAACTCTATGCTGGAAAAGAAAAACGCAAGTGTGAATGTACCCTTAGGGTGAATAGGATCTTACACTGTCCCTGCTGCCCTGTGCATAGTACACACAGCAGCAGGGAGATTACCATGGCAGCCAGGGCTTCAGTAACGTCCTGGCTGCCATGGTAACCAATCGGAGCCCCAGGATTACACTGCTGGGGCTCTGATCAGAACTGCCACTGCCACCAATGAAATTACTTAGGTTGGGGGGGAGACCCTGTGGCCACTGCCATCAATAACTTTAATACTGGGTAAGGGCAGGGGCGCACTGTACCACCAATGATAATTAACCTTTAATACAGATACAGGAGGCGGGTACAGCCGGCAACTGCCTCCTGAATTTGTATTAAAATTACCATTGCAGGCACAGGCCAGGCACCTGCTATGCTGGCTGCTTGACTCTGGGGAGGAGGCTGCCGTTCGCCGAGCACACTAGCTGAGATGGCGCAGCGGTAAATCCTCCCCTGTCCCTCCTCCTACTTCAATGTTAGCCATATATTAGACATTCATTGGTGGCAGGGGTGCGGGCAGCTTCAGAGCCCGCTCATTTTAATGGGCTCTGCGGCGGCCGCGTCATAGGAGGGAGGTATTCCCTCCCTCTCTACTGACTCTGGCCACTAAACATGGCGGCGCGCAACAAGTTTTCTCATAAGCGAGCAGCGTTGGCCGCATTATCGGCAAGGTTAGATGCAGATACCGATAACTTTGAAAATCATGAATATCGGCTGATAATATCGGTAAATCCGATAATTGGTCGGTCCCTAGTATTTTAGGCCCCGCCTACATTGGTTGTCCCGCCTACTTGTTTTGGCCTGTCTTCTGTCAGTTTGGACCCACCTACCAGTGATGGTCAGTTTGCAGTGTTCGCCAATGAACACATGCGGGCTGCCATCTTGACTCACCCGTCCGGCGATGCACAGGTAAGCCCTTACCTGTGTCGGGAGCCGGTCTGAAATCAAATGCGGTCACCGGGAGCAGGCAGTTCGGAGAACAGCCGCCGGGGGCCTTTATCGGGCTGTTCTCGGAACTGCCTGCTCCCGGTGACCGCATTCGATTTCAGACCGGCTCCCGACACAGGTAAGGGCTTACCTGTGCATCGCCGGACGGGTGAGTCAAGATGGCAGCCCGCATGTGTTCATTGGCGAACACTGCGAACTGACCATCACTGCCACCTACAACATGGGGCCACTTTAAATTCCCAATCTACCCCTGCCTGTCAGCAGCTCCCCTTGGTAACATCTCTAGAGTTGTCACCCATCTTTTTGAGACACTTGGCTGGCTAATATATTCTATGTGGGCAGCCCAGCACATGAGGGGACATTTTATACTCTTGGAAAACCCCTTTAAAATACATTTGTATTAAAGGAGAAATGTTAATATTTATCTTGCTATCTGAAAACCTAACCTATGTGTTACTATGGTTTTATACGTATATGTGTGTATGATTACATATAGGCAATGACATCCGCACAACCAGCTCTGAATAACCTTCATCTGTCACACCAGGCATACAATCTTTGAAAGTCAGACTCAGAAGAATATAGGAGGTGGGTAAAGCTTAGAATGTATGGGCGTTTAAGAGGTTTAGGTCACGTCACGTGGTCATGAAATGGGTGGTGGTGAAAAGTGCGGGTACGCGCTGACGTCACTGACGTCTTTTCCCGTGCACGCTAATCCCCCATCCACTAGATGTCGCTGTAGAGATTTGTCTCAGCTCTCGGTTTCTGGGCTCTTTTTCCTTTTTTTAACAGCCGCTCTAGAAGAACGGGCATGCGCATCACCTTCTGTCAAAGGCTGTCATTGCGCCTGCGCTCCTTCCTTCTCTCCCCGCCAAGGTGAGGCCCCGCGCTGCTGCAGCCTGCTTGCAGGTCTGCCGCTCTGGATTCGGTTGGGGGTGCTGTCAGCTAACGTAACGGGTTCGCATAGTTGTAGTAAACGGGTGTTTGTAGCGGGTTGCCTGGTGTTACGGTCCCGGCTGCCTCTGCGGTTTCTGTGACCTTGTGCATGTCCCTGTCAGTGCA
Organism: Bufo gargarizans; assembly: GCF_014858855.1. Taxonomy (NCBI): domain Eukaryota; kingdom Metazoa; phylum Chordata; class Amphibia; order Anura; family Bufonidae; genus Bufo; species Bufo gargarizans. The sequence continues at coordinate 105,308,931 of NC_058082.1, forward strand.
GTGGTCAGTCTGCAGGGTGGACATTTGGGGTTACCGCGGTGTAATGCAGAGTAGAAGGGTGGGTGTGTGGTGCGAGTTTAGCCCTGTGCACGGTGATATAAGGCACCGCCTCGGCTGAAGTGGATATACTGCTATATAGGCAATCAGTGCTGCAGGGAGGCGCCCATTCCCTGTGCCTAGAGGGGCAGCCTATGACTGTCAGCTATAGGAATGGGGATCTCTTCTTAAAGGGATATGTCATTTCTGTGCACCTGCCGATACGTATGCTGCATGCATGGTCCTGATCCTCAGTGCTCACCAGAGCTGTCATCTGCTGCCTGCAGCAAATCCGACATCCGTCCATTGTCTCATCGTGACTGGCAGATGCTCTATTCAGTGATACTGGCGATGAGGATGGGCTCTAAGTGGTCATTTTTTGCAATCCATGTAGCCACCCCGAGTCAGTGTTGGAATGAATGGACGGCGAGTGCGGAGAGACGCTTGATGCATTTAACGTGTTTCTTTCTTTTGCAGCAGTTCTTCTTGCACTCAGTCCGTCCACTTTACTAGCAAAATGTACGCTTGTGTCAGGCTGATGTCCAACCCATCCATGGTGAGTGCTTTATACTGACGCAGCTCTTCAGTTAGCAATTTAGTTATTAGTAGTGTTGAGCAAACTTTGTGTTTTAAGTTCGGCGTCCAAGATTCGGGTTATCTAAGAATATCGTTACCACGGACCATAACTTTTTTAGTCCATGGTAGCGGAATACTTAGGCCTCTTTAACACGGGTGTCCTGGATTTGCTCCGGATGCGTCACGCGTGCATTGCGGGAAACCGGCATGAGTGTGCACGCAATTTCAGTCATTTTTTTACTGCGATTACATTGTGTTATTCATTTTTAATCGCACGGGTGCAGTGCGTTTTGCACGCGCGGGATAAAAAAAATGAATGTGGTACCCAGACCCGAACCCGGACTTCTTCACTGAAGTTTGGGTTCGGTGTGCTGTAGATTTTATTATTTTAGCTTATAACATGGTTAAAAGGGAAAATAATAGCATTCTTAATACAGAATACTTACTAAAATGTCAATTGAGGAGTTACAAAATAAATATAAAAATTTACTCATCCTCTTGTTCACTCAGCCGACATTGTCTTCTTTCGGGACCTGCCAAAGGACCTTTGATGACGTAATCGCGCTCACCACGTGGTAAATGTGGTGACGTCAGCGCAGGTCCTGCTGAATGTAGATCCTTCGGTCTTCATTCAGCAGGACCTGCGCTGACGTCACCACGTGGTGAGCGCGATTACGTCATCAAAGGTCCTTTGGCAGGTCCTGAAAGAAGACTCTGCCAGCTGTGTGAACAAGTGGATGAGGCGAGTACATTTTATTTGATATTTTTTAACCCCTCAAGCATCATTTTAGTAAGCATTCTGTATTAAGAATGCTATTATTTTCCCTTATAACCATTTTATAAGATAAAATACAGTGAATTTACTTTAATGGGGTCCGGGGTTGCTCATCCCGATCATCTCCTAGCAACAATGTGTGGAAATCGCACAACATCCACACTTGCTTGCGGATGCTTGAGATTTTCACGCAGACCCATTCCTTTCTATAGGGCCTGTGTTGCGTGAAAAAGGCAGAATATAGAACATGCTGCGATTTTCCCGCAATGCACAAGTGATACGTGAAAAACAACGCTCATCTGCACAGCCCCATTGAAATGAATGGGTCAGGATTCAGTGTGTGTGAAAGGGGCCTTAGAAACAGTTTGTTTATCCCTAGTTATTAGCTCTGAGCCTAGGTGCACACATCGAGAACATGCCACAGATTTCTGCACCGATATCCACAACAGATCCGTGCTCCATCTGCCTCCTGGGCACTTGAAAGGGGATTCCAACACTCCATACATACAGGTCCTTCTCAAAAAATTAGCATATTGTGATAAAGTTCATTATTTTTTGTAATGTACTGATAAACATTAGACTTTCATATATTTTAGATTCATTACACACAGGGCCGGTGCTACCATAGAGTCAAGTGGGGCAATTGCCCCCGGGCCCCCGACTCCTTAGGGGCCCCTAGCACCGGCCACAACTACTACTATATATATATAATTCTATTGTGTGCCATGTGGGGGGGGGCCCTTATTGTTTTCCGCCCTAGGGCCCCATTTCACCTAGAACCGGCCCTGATTACACACCAACTGAAGTAGTTCAAGCCTTTTATTGTTTTAATATTGATGATTTTGGCATACAGCTCATGAAAACCCAAAATTCCTATCTCAAAAAATTAGCATATCATGAAAAGGTTCTCTAAACGAGCGATTAACCTAATCATCTGATTCAACGAATTAACTCTAAACACCTGCAAAAGATTCCTGAGGCTTTTAAAAACTCCCAGCCTGGTTCATTACTCAAAACCGCAATCATGGGTAAGACTGCCGACCTGACTGCTGTCCAGAAGGCCATCATTGACACCCTCAAGCAAGAGGGTAAGACACAGAAAGAAATTTCTGAACGAATAGGCTGTTCCCAGAGTGCTGTATCAAGGCACCTCAGTGGGAAGTCTGTGGGAAGGAAAAAGTCTGGCAGAAAACGCTGCACAACGAGAAGAGGTGACCGGACCCTGAGGAAGATTGTGGAGAAGGACCGATTCCAGTCCTTGGGGGACCTGCGGAAGCAGTGGACTGAGTCTGGAGTAGAAACATCCAGAGCCACCGTGTACAGGCAGTGTGCAGGAAATGGGCTACAGGTGCCGCATTCCCCAGGTCAAGCCACTTTTGAACCAGAAACAGCGGCAGAAGCGCCTGACCTGGGCTACAGAGAAGCAGCACCTGGACTGTTGCTCAGTGGTCCAAAGTACTTTTTTCGGATGAAAGCAAATTTTGCATGTCATTCGGAAATCAAGGTGCCAGAGTCTGGAGGAAGACTGGGGAGAGGGAAATGCCAAAATGTCTGAAGTCCAGTGTCAAGTACCCACAGTCAGTGATGGTCTGGGGTGCCATGTCAGCTGCTGGTGTTGGTCCACTGTGTTTTATCAAGGGCAGGGTCAATGCAGCTAGCTATCAGGAGATTTTGGAGCACTTCATGCTTCCACCTGCTGAAAAGCTTTATGGAGATGAAGATTTCATTTTTCAGCTCGACCTGGCACCTGCTCACAGTGCCAAAACCACTGGTAAATGGTTACTGACCATGGTATTACTGTGCTCAATTGGCCTGCCAACTCTCCTGACCTAAACCCCATAGAGAATCTGTGGGATATTGGGAAGAGAAAGTCGAGAGACGCAAGACCCAACACTCTGGATGAGCTTAAGGCCGCTATCGAAGCATCCTGGGCCTCCATAACACCTCAGCAGTGCCACAGGCTGATTGCCTCCATGCCACGCCGCATTGAAGCAGTCATTTCTGCAAAAGGATTCCCGACCAAGTATTGAGTGCATAACTGAACATCATTATTTGAAGGTTGACTTTTTCTGTATTAAAAACACTTTTCTTTTATTGGTCGGATGAAATATGCTAATTTTTTGAGATAGGAAATTTGGGTTTTCATGAGCTGTATGCCAAAATCATCAATATTAAAATAAAAAAAAGGCTTGAACTACTTCAGTTGGTGTGCAATGAATCTAAAATATATAAAAGTCTAATGTTTATCAGTACATTACAGAAAATAATGAACTTTATCACAATATGCAAATTTTTTGAGAAGGACCTGTACAGTTGAAAAGATCAATGCAGATTGGTCTGTGGCACCTTCTTGTGGAACCTTCACAGAAAAGCCATGGATTAGGCTACTTTCACACTAGCGTTCGATCGGATCCGTTCTGAACGGATCCGATCATAATAATGCAGACGGAGGCTCCGTTCAGTACGGATCCGTCTGCATTATTTTGGCATATAAAAGCTAAGTGTGAAAATAGCCTCGGACGGATCCGTCCAGACTTTCAATGTAAAGTCAATGGGGGACGGATCCGCTTGAAGATTGAGCCATATTGTGGCATCTTCAAACGGATCCGTCCCCATTGACTTACATTGTAAGTCTGGACGGATCCGCACGCCTCCGCACGGCCAGGCGGACACCCGAACGCTGCAAGCAGCGTTCAGCTGTCCGCCTGTCCGTGCGGAGGCGAGCAGAGCGGAGGCTGAACGCCGCCAGACTGATGCAGTCTGAGCGGATCCGCATCCATTCAGACTGCATCAGGGCTGGACGGAAGCGTTCGGGTCCGCTCGTGAGCCCCTTCAAACGGAGCTCACGAGCGGACAGCCGAACGCTAGTGTGAAAGTAGCCTTAGCCCCATTGTCACTCATGTCCATTGGTTTTCCTCTACTAAAGATACATGTCAAATTTCTAATGTGTCAAAGTTTTTTTGACAGGCACTCTGACATCCAGTACAGCCTGAAAAAATAGTCTATATTATATTAATCATTTTACTTTTTAAGGTATATATCAAAAGTCAATAAAATACAAATAATAATGCTAAATATAAAATCAACACGCGATCATTTTAATATATCCTCCTATCTATCTAAATTAATCCCAACAATGCATATACACTATAGAATCATGATTTTTATTAGTTATATAGGTAGGTCCATTTCAACCACTGATTGTATATAATATCAAAAGTATTGTATATTGATCCTCCTTTTAATAAAAAAAAATTACAAATGTAGAAATAAAATTGAGTGCGTCCTTGTTATATAGAATCAATGCATATATTCCCTATTTATAAATTGGTGAACAAATATATAATCGCGTATCTCTCTAATGATCATTGCAGAAAACGGTCTTATGACTTGGGTTGAGCTTAAAGGGGTTGTCCAGTTTCCAATATTGGTGACCTTTTCTCAGGATAGGTCATCAATATTAGATCAGTGGGGGTCTGTAACATCCTCTTAAAACGGCTGATCAGCGGGGGGGGGGGGGGACACCAGGAATTGGAGAATGTCATCAATATCGGAAACCGGACAAACCCTTTAACGGGGTATTCCAGCTAGGATGGCTAACCTCCAGCTGTGGTAAAACTGACTCCCAAGATGTACAGTTGCTTGGCTGTTCTCAGAACTCCATAGAAATGAATAGAGCATGCTGGGAGTTGTAGTTTCGCCACAGCTGGAGTGCCGGTTAGTCACCAATGTCTGGCACCCCAACTGCTCAGCTGTTTTCAGCAGTAAACAAACTAAACGGAGTGTGGAACTGGAAGTGGACTCCTCCGTCCATTGTGTGGCGGCCATCCTAGCGTACTGAAGAGCAGCTGCCTGTATGGTTGTAGGTATCTATACCCTGTTACTTCACTACAGAACCACAAATGGCCTAAGTCGATAATCCATACTAAGTAATGCATCCACTTCTGAAGTGAAGATATAAATGATCATACGACTAGAGCTGTGTAAATCTAGTGCTCTACTAAGATCCCATAATTATTTCTGTAAGGCGGTTTTCTCAGTTTCCGATTGGCTTCTTCTAAAGATGTCCTTGTCCTCAATATCCTTTCAAGCTCCCAGATGTCCACTGATAATAGATATAAACCAGAATATTCAGGAGGCTGTAGACTAGGGCCAAATGAGATGGTTCTTTGCTCAATGATGGTGTCAAGAGAAATGGCTCCACATACAGGTCTATGGCTGATGACCGATGTTTAGTTCACTGTGGAAAAGGGAATAGTTTCCAGCCAGATACATCTGGCTTCGATCCTTCTCCTGTGGGAACAAGGAATCGGACCTATTCAAATCCAATAATCCGTCTTTCTTTCACAGAGGAACAGTCTGGTGGTCCATAGAACCACTGGATCGTTGTCCTACCTTACTAGGATATGTAATATTTATGGCCAGCCTAAAGGTGGTCATACACTTCAGTAACTGACTCTCCCATGTCCCTCATACACATACGTTTTCGGTTCAGCCAAGTGTTTATTTAATGGGAGAGAGGAGAAAGCCGCTGCCAGACACCTAAACACACAAAATATTAGCTTCACCCGATCCTTCCCTCCCCCGATAGTCTGATGTGTGCGAGGAGCTCCCGACACCATCTATCGGCTGAACAAGCAATTCAAGACATGTTCATCTGACATTACACTAACCTGTATGGGGGCATCAAGAGCTTACAAGGGCGGTCCACGCTCGCTAGTCTGTGTGACGGTGAGCAGTGATTTGAAGATTTATACGAGTAGATGACTGCAGCGTCAGCGCTGCCACTGGAGGCACAGGTTACTGTTGGGAGCAGTTATAGCTGCGGCTGGCCTGTGGTATAGCCACATTGTGCTGCACCCTTGTTTTGTTTGTATGCGATTGTGGCTCTTAATATATTTGTTTTGTTTCTTTCCATACACAGGTGAGGAGCGGAGCATGCCTGCTCGCCAGACCCCTCTCCGCCTCCCTGCTGAGCCAACCTGCAGTCAAGACAGAGCAGGTATGGGGAATGCTGCTCCTCTGTGGACATGTGCTTTATACAGACTGCTATTCTATCACAGTCACACGGCAAAATCCACAGCAGAAATCAGTGGCAGATCAGTTATGTGATTAACAGCTGAAAACGGGTCCTTTTTTTAAAAAAAATTCTTTCTTTTATTTTTTTGCGGTGGCAAATACAGTCCACGTACACCTCTGGCTGATCAACGTATTTTACTTCATTCCCATTGACTTCTATGGAAATCACCATCAAATCTGCTTAAAAGAAGTAACATGCCTCTTCCCTTGGTTTTTAAAATCCACTGCAGAAAAAAGTGACGATGTGTATGAGTTTTTTTAACACTGAAGTCAATGGGAAGCTGTTAATGTTGGTGTTTTCCTGTTTTCCGCTGCTGAATCTCTACAGTGCATTTTGCCCATGTGAACATATCCTAATGCAGAAATTATTTTTTTTTTTTTTTTTTTTTTTTTAGTTAGTCCAAGCTATGAATGATTTCTTGGAGTCAACAGAAACAATGGTGAAACAAGGATGCCACCATCTTTGAATCGCTACTGTAACTTTTAAAGGGGTTTTCAGGACTTAGCCCCTCAATACCTCAATATCTGACCATTGGAGGTCTGACATCCCGCTGTTTTGCAGTAGTGTCAGAGCTACAAAGTTCCATCTTTATGTAGTGGATGAAGCTGGTTAATGCAGCCCTGCTCCCAGTGATGTGAATGGGAGCAGCCCTGCAGTCACCATCTTTGTCCGCTACACAATGGACAGAGCCGTGGAGTGTCGGGAGCTACCCTAAAACAGCTGATTGGCGGGGTGTCAGAAAAGAGAAAATTTGACAGGCGTATTGACTGAAAACCAGGCCGGATGCTGGATTAGGCCTCATGCACATGGACGTTGTTTCGGTCCGCAAAACGGCGGCTTAAATGCGAAACCATTCACTTCAATGGGGCCACAAAAGATGCGGACAGCACTCCGTGTGATGTCCGCATCCATGGCATCGTTCCGTGGCCCCACTAAAAAAATATAACATGTCCTATTCTTGTCCGCGCGTTCACAGGAACGGCAGGTAAACAAGTGCATCTACAGCCTGCCAGCAGCTATCATTTGCTGGCAGGCTGTAGATGCGATTATTATTATTTTTTTAAACCCTTGAGAGGTATATCAGACGCTGTTTTGTTAACAGCGTCTGATATACCTGCTACCTGGTCCTCTGGTGGTCCCTTTTGCTTGGATCAACCACCAGAGGACACAGGCAGCTCTGTAAAGTAGCACCAAACTCCACTACACTACACCCCCCCGGTCACTTATTAACCCCTGATCACCCCATATAGACTCCCTGATCACCCCCCTGTGATTGATCACCCCCCTGTAAGGCTCCATTCAGACGTCCGTATGTGTTTTGCGGATCCACAAAACACGGACACCGGCAATGTGCTTTCTGCATTTTGCGGATCCACACATTGCCAGAACTATATAGAAAATGCCTTTTCTTGTCCGCAATTGCAAACAAGAATAGGACATGTTCTCTAGGCTCTACAAAAGACGCAGTGTTCGCCCGATCAGGCCTGATCTTGTGCGCACACTTGCGTTCAGTCCGACCCACCGCAGTAACAGAATATTTTTTTTTCTGATCACTGCAAAAACACCGTAAAATCGCTGCAGCGCTATAAAAAGATCACTTTTGAGGGGCATGGCGAGTTCATAGAAGAATTATATCTTTTTTTTTTTTGCACAAGTTAGCGGAAATTGTTTTTTTTTTTTTTTTTTCTTACAAAGTCTCATATTCCACTAACTTGTGACAAAAAATAAAATCTCACATGAACTCACCATACCCCTCACGGAATCCAAATGCGTAAAAATTTTAGACATTTATATTCCAGACTTCTCATGCTTTAAGGCCCCTAAAATGCCAGGGCAATATAAATACCCCATGGGTCCCCATTTTTTGAAAGAAGACACCCCAAGGTATTCTGTGAGGGGTATGGTGATTTTTTTTTTTTTTTTTTGTCACAAGTTAGTGGAATGAGACTTTGTAAGGAGGAAAAAAAATATATATTCTAGGAACTCGCCATGCCATTCACGGAATACCTTGGGGTGTCTTCTTTCCAAAATGGGGTCACTTGGGTATTTATACTGCCCTGGCATTTTAGGGGCCCTAAAGCGTGAGAATCCAAATGCCTAAAAATGCCCTCCTAAAAGATACTCTTTGGAATTTGGGCCCCTTTGCGCACCTAGGCTTCAAAAAAGTGTCACGTGGTATCGCCGTACTCAGGAGAAGTAGGGCAATGTGTTTTGGGGTGTATTTTTTTACATATACCCAAACTTTGTGTGAGAAATATCTGACAGCTTTGTATAAAAAAAAATGGGAAAAGTTGACTTTTAGAGAGATATTTCTCACCCAGCATGGGTATATGTAAAAACACATTGCCCTACTTCTTCTGAGTACGGCGAAACCACATGTGTGACACTTTTTTGCAGCCAAGGTGCGCAAAGGGGCCCAATTTTCAATGAGTACTTTCAGGATTTCACAGGGCATTTTTACGAATTTGGATTCCAAACTACTTCTCACGCTTTAGGGCCCCTAAAATGCCAGAGCAGTATAAATACCCCATTTTGGAAAGAAGACACCCCAAGGTCTTCCGTGAGGGGTATGATTAGTTCATGTAAAATTTTATTTTGTCACAAGTTGGTTGAATGAGACTTTGTAAAAAAATAAAAAAATAAATCATTTTCCGCTAACCTGTGACAAAATAAAAACTTCCATGAACTCACTATGCCCATCAGCGAATACCTTAGGGTGTCTACTTTCCGAAATGGGGTCATTTGTGGGGTTTTTCCACTGTCTGGACATTGTAGAACCTCAGGAAACATGACAGGTGCTCAGAAAGTCAGAGCTGCTTCAAAATGCGCAAATTCACATTTTTGCACCATAGTTTGTAAATGCTATAACTTTTACCCAAACCAATAAATATACACTTATTGCATTTTTTTTTTTTTTAATCAAAGACATGTAGAACAATAACTTTAGAGAAAAATGTATATAGAAATGTAGTTTTTTATTGAAAAATGTTACAACCGAAAGTGAAAAATGAAGTTTTTTTGCAAAAATTTCGGTAAATTTTATAATAAATAAATTATATTAATTATATTAATATTTTAAAAAAAGTAAAAATGTCAGCAGCGCTTGCAGCGTTCGGGTGTCTGCCTGGCCGTGCTGGGCGAAACAGATCCATCCAGACTTACAATGTAAATCAATGGGGACAAATCCGTTTGACATTGACACAATATGGTGCAATTTCAAACGGATCCGTCCCCCATTGACTTTCAATGCAAAGTCAGGACGGATCCGTCTGACTAACTTTTAGACTTAGATTTTTTTCGGAAATATAATGCAGACGGATCCGTTCTGAACGGATCCCATCGTTTGCATTATAGGAGCGGATCCGTCTGTGCAGACACCAGACGGATCCGCTCCGAACGCAAGTGTGAAAGTAGCCTTAGTGAGAAGAAAAGGAGGTAAAATTCATTTGTGTGGTAAGTTGTATGACCAAGCAATAAACCGTGAAAGTAGTGTAGTGCAGAATTGTAAAAAGTGGTCTGGTCATTAAGGGGGTTTAAGCTAGGGGAGCTGAGGTGGTTAAAGGGGTTTTCGTCTGGATAGGCCGTCAGTACGTGCTTGGTGGAGATTCACTTAACTGCAGCGATGTCACTGATCAGCTCAATCCATTACACCGTGCACCAGGCTACAGGGTAACAGCTGATCAGCGTGAGTGTCTGAACTCTGCCGATCCTATACTGATAGGCTGTCGGTATCAAAATCCTGGACAGTGCCTTGAAGAATAGGTCTACCCACAGTGAGAAAAGTCTGCTGTCTCTCCACATGTGTAACATGGATTCTTTAGCAGACACTGACACACACCGCAGGTGAATTTCTTTGCCGAAAGTTTGCACAGCACATGGACGAGGTTTGTTCAGATTGAACTGTGGATTTCCTTTGCTCATCTAGAAGCAAAATCTGCAGCGTTTTTCTATCCCATACGGACATGTATGTTGAGAACTGTGTTTTTGTGTTCTGGTTTTTGTGTAGTTCCAACTTCTTTTCTCGCTTGTGTTTCCATCAGATGGCGCTGGTTCCAGCTCGAGGAATTCAGAGCAGTGCTGTGTGCCGGGATATTGATACTGCTGCAAAATTCATTGGTGCTGGAGCTGCCACTGTAGGTGTGGCCGGTTCTGGTGCTGGTATTGGTACAGTGTTCGGCAGCCTTATTATTGGATATGCCAGGTAAAGACATTTTATTAGCTAATTTCATTTTAGGGTATCGATACAATACTATAGTCACATGCTAAATGTGTCTGTCAAGTAAAAAAAAAAAAAGTATCTCCTTAAAGGGTTTTTTCCATGATTAATGTAAAAAATTAAAATCAGACATCATAACCACCTCTGCTCTGTACCTCACATTGATCCAGAGATCTCTCCATCCATGTTTCCAGTTGCTCTACCAGATTTATTGCAGGCTGGCAGCTTGGGGGGGAAGGGTCCTTTCTACTGCAGCTTTCTCCCTGTACCTGTCACATCTGCCGGTGGCAGATGAAAGATGGAACTGAGCATGTGCGACCACATCAGCGTTGTTACTTTGATGCCCGGTTCAGTTCGATACTGACATTGTCAGTATTTTTATACTAATCTGCTCTATTGTGTACTTAAAGGGGTATTCCCCCACCGATCTGATAGTTTATCCCTTATCCACAGCCTCACATTAATAGTAAGAGACCCAATTTAATAATTTTGGGAATAGCAAATAATTTTGTTTTACCCATGATACCTCTGAAATTGAGGTGAGCTTTAAGAGGGTTTTCCGAAACTGGATAGGTCGTCATCTGATTGGTAGGTGTCTGACAACTGGGACCCCCACCAATCTGCTGTTTCGGAAGACACTGGCGCTTCTGTAAGCACCGCTGCCTTCGCAGCTCACCAAGCACAGTGCCGCACATTGTATAGCGGATGTGCTTGGTAACGCGCTCAGCCCCATTCACTTCTATGAGCTATGCCTAGGCCACGTGACTGATGAATGTGTCATCACTGGCCTAGGAAAAGCTGAGAGAAGTCTGATGCCACTGTAAGTACCAGTGTCTTCTCAAACTGCTGATCGGTGGGGGTCCAGACAATAGTTTATCCGTATGTGTCTCGGGGAAAACCCCTTTAAACAGAACCAGTCACTTCTGACATTTCTGTTTTAGTAACTACTTGCTTTCCTCATTAAGTAGCCATTCTAGAGCATCTTTTATGTTGTCATTCCTCTGCTATTCCTGTTAGAAGTTTTATGGATAAATTGTCAACCGGATGTTACCATTACCCTTATCTAATGGGTGTGTACTGTCCCTACACAATCTGACATCGGCAGCACTGACTGGACAGTGCAGGGACATAACCCCACTGGTAACACCCAGTTGTCAATTTATGTGTAAAGTTCTAAGGTTACAATTAGACTTGAGTGATCATAGATCCGAATTGATTCATTCAAATACCTTGATTTTAATGCTGTTTCCGTACAGAAACTATTTAAAATAGCAATCCAAAGTGGGCTTCGGTAGTGGCTGGTACCTTTGTACCAAAGCCCACTTCGGATTGCCATTTTAAATTGCCTTTTGAAATGCAGTTATGAATACAATAGGAATTAAGCAAAGTCTCGTGTGACTTCAGGTTGACTACACATTCACCCTGAAGGAGGTGAGAATTTATTTTAATTTACCTTCTGAAAGGCTTTGTACCCCTTCGCTACCAGCGTCAAGGCCTGCTGCTAATTACCGCGACCGGCAATAATGCCGATCGCAGTAATTAAAGGATTTAGATGCCGTGATCAAGTGAGATCACAAAATCTAAATGAAAAAAAAAACGGAAGCTCGCACTTCCGGGAGCGTTACCGGCGTCTCCATTGGCCGCAGGGGACGCCAGTAATTGATTTGAACGGGCTCAGCCTTGCTAAAGAGGCTGAGAACATTCAAAGTTCTATTCTTATTTTGGCCACCAGATGGCAGGCCAACATAAGAAATAAGCAATTCTCAATAATAAGCGCAGTTTAAAAATACATAATTGTTCAAAATAAAAAAAATAGATTTTGTAGGCTCATATGAGCTTCAAAATATCACAAAATTAAAAATGTTAAATATATAAAAAATACAGAAAGGGGGGCAATTTAATAATATAAATACGTAAATAACAAAAAATATAAACCTCATGGGTATTGCCGCAACCGAAAACGCCCGTACTATTAAAATATAAAAATATTTTTCCAATACGGCGAATGGCGTAACGGAAAAAAGGGTCAAAAAAGCCAATTTTTAATTTTTTTAATTGCTTATCTTGCCCAAAAAAAATAAAAAATGTTGATAGATAAGTCACACCCACTCCATGATGGTACCATTAAAAACTACAGATTGTCCTGCAAAAAAATTAGCCCCTACACAGCCAAGTAGATACAACTATAAAAAAAGTTATGAGGGTCAGAATATGGTGATGTAAAAAAATGTTTACACTATTTAGACATTAAAAAACTATACATATGGGGTATCGTTGTAATCGTACTGACCCAAAGGATGAAGGGCATGGGTCATTTGTGCCGCAAATGGAACGCAGAGCAGAAAATTCTCCAACCCCCACAGTTTAGGTGGACAGTCAGCTGGCTGTTTGTACTATGTCCAGTGAGCCAGAGCTGATCCACAGTAACAAAACCTCACTGCCGCTACTGCGGTAACTGTGATCAAGCTGGGACTCTAATTGTGTCCAGTCCCAGTGCTGTCACCCCAGTATTAGGTAGCTAGCGTCCCTAAAGCATCTAAGACCCATGTACTGAATTAGATTCCATGATCTCACGGAACCCTTGCTACCGCTATGCTGTAAGTCTGGCTAATAATCACACCCTGTGCTTGACGTGTTTCTCCATTCATCAGGAGCTTATAGGGCATAGATGATACAGGTAGTGTAAATAGTCTAGCAGACAGAGAGAGCTGATGTTTGGTACTGCACTGAGAGTTGTGCAGCAGCACCGGCGCTGGTATGGCTGATAGGAATGTGGATGACACAACATACAGGTCCTTCTCAAAAAATTAGCATATTGTGATAAAGTTCATTATTTTCTGTAATGTACTGATAAACATTAGACTTTCATATATTTTAGATTCATTACACACCAACTGAAGTAGTTCAAGCCTTTTATTGTTTTAATATTGATGATTTTGGCATACAGCTCATGAAAACCCAAAATTCCTATCTCAAAAAATTAGCATATCATGAAAAGGTTCTCTAAACGAGCTATTAACCTAATCATCTGAATCAACTAATTAACTCTAAACACCTGCAAAATATTCCTGAGGCTTTTAAAAACTCCCAGCCTGGTTCATTACTCAAAACCGCAATCATGGGTAAGACTGCCGACCTGACTGCTGTCCAGAAGGCCATCATTGACACCCTCAAGCAAGAGGGTAAGACAAAGAAAGGAATTTCTGAACGAATAGGCTGTTCCCAGAGTGCTGTATCAAGGCACCTCAGTGGGAAGTCTGTGGGAAGGAAAAAGTGTGACAGAAAACGCTGCACAATGAGAAGAGGTGACCGGACCCTGAGGAAGATTGTGGAGAAGGACCGATTCCAGACCTTGGGGGACCTGCGGATGCAGTGGACTGAGTCTGGAGTAGAAACATCCAGAGCCACCGTGTACAGGCGTGTGCAGGAAATGGGCTACAGGTGCCGCATTCCCCAGGTCAAGCCACTTTTGAACCAGAAACAGCGGCAGAGGCGCCTGACCTGGGCTACAGAGAAGCAGCACTGGACTGTTGCATGTCATTCGGAAATCAAGGTGCCAGAGTCTGGAGGAAGACTGGGGAGAGGGAAATGCCAAAATGCCTGAAGTCCAGTGTCAAGTACCCACAGTCAGTGATGGTCTGGGGTGCCATGTCAGCTGCTGGTGTTGGTCCACTGTGTTTTATCAAGGGCAGGGTCAATGCAGCTAGCTATCAGGAGATTTTGGAGCACTTCATGCTTCCATCTGATGAAAAGCTTTATGGAGATGAAGATTTCATTTTTCAGCACGACCTGGCACCTGCTCACAGTGCCAAAACCACTGGTAAATGGTTTACTGACCATGGTATTACTGTGCTCAATTGGCCTGCCAACTCTCCTGACCTGAACCCCATAGAGAATCTGTGGGATATTGGGAAGAGAAAGTTGAGAGACGCAAGACCCAACACTCTGGATGAGCTTAAGGCCGCTATCGAAGCATCCTGGGCCTCCATAACACCTCAGCAGTGCCACAGGCCGATTGCCTCCATGCCACGCCGCATTGAAGCAGTCATTTCTGCAAAAGGATTCCCGACCAAGTATTGAGTGCATAACTGAACATAATTATTTGAAGGTTGACTTTTTTTGTATTAAAAACACTTTTCTTTTATTGGTCGGATGAAATATGCTAATTTTTTGAGATAGGAAATTTGGGTTTTCATGAGCTGTATGCCAAAATCATCAATATTAAAACAATAAAAGGCTTGAACTACTTCAGTTGGTGTGTAATGAATCTAAAATATATGAAAGTCTAATGTTTATCAGTACATTACAGAAAATAATGAACTTTATCACAATATGCTAATTTTTTGAGAAGGACCTGTAGTTGGCTCCAGAATGGACATTTCTCGTGGAATGCAATTATTTACTTAGACATGTCAGGAGTCCTCTTTATATGTGCCATATCCAGTACCACTGCTCTGCCCATGCTAGAAATACTCTGTGCGGAGTGGGACTGGTACATGAGCTGAAATGTGCAGAATACAGAGATATGCATTTACAGTAGGACGTGTTCTCATACTGTGTGACATCTGCAGTAATCCTTTGTCTTTATCTTTGCCTTGCAGGAACCCGTCTCTTAAGCAGCAGCTCTTCTCCTACGCCATCTTGGGCTTTGCCCTGTCTGAAGCAATGGGACTGTTCTGTCTCATGGTTGCTTTCCTCATCCTGTTTGCCATGTGAAGGGTCTCCTGTCCTGCAGATTCCTGTATGTCCTACTAGTGCTCTGTGGCTCTGTTTTTAGGGGTGGTTCCCTTGCCACAAGATCTGCCAGTAATTGCTGGGATATTAATAAATTAAAGAACATGTTTCTTTTTGGTCTGTATTCTCTATTAGACTACAGGATGGTAAGATATCTGAAGTGAGCTCTTAGGGTACAGAGTTGTGTGCAGAAAATCTGCTGAAATCTGGACATGCTGCAGATTTTAAAATCCTTACAACAGGTCAGTTTCTGCACCTAAGAAAAAAAACAAAGCGTACTTGAGATTTGTGAAATCTCAGTCACTTTGCTGGTATATTATCATCCTGCGTTTTTTTTTTTTAATTCCCACAAAAATCCTAATGCAAAAACTGCACGTAATCTGCACAGTGTGCAGCCACCCTAAATAATGACACTGAAGAAGACCTGGAGGACTTGCAGCATGTCTTCTCTGTAGCGGTGTTACTCCTCTTCATTTGAATAGGAAAATCTGTATCCCACATGGATGGATTTAAATAGTAGATAGAGTCCAGCCCACCTGCTTAAGGCATTCTGTCACAATGATCGCCTGGTGCGTGGAAAAGGTAGGACCTTGGGAAACTTGCCTAATAGAAAAGATCCAGCACCAAGGAAATGTAAAGCTGTGCGTTCCTTTATTACAGTGGTAAAATTCATGCAGCAAATTGACATCCAGTGACATCCATCTGTTAAGTCAACATGTTTCAAACAAAACTTTCTTAATCCATGACTTGTGGGATTTATCTCCATAGCTGGGTTTATAAAGGACATTTCTGTTTAGGTTCCTCCCCTAAATGGGGGGGGGGGGAGGGGGAAGAGAAAGGAGGATCATGTGTGATCACTCATTCAGCTAATGGGGAGAAATCCATGGGATTCAGTTGACACGCATACATAAAAACATACATGAGGCCCTTGCTATACTATACTCATTTCAAACAGACCTCCAAGTGGACTGTCTCAGCCCTGTATAGTATATGTTTTCAGCATATGCCAGCATTCAGACTATGCGGTTTGTCAGCAGACTCCAGCGCCACCATATATGGTATATTTAGTGGTTGATTGGTACTCTTTTTGCTGACTTATCTGCATAGTCTTTATAGCATGTTTCTCTATTTTAACCACATGATCACCATGGTTTTATTTGATAATTTTTTTTGTATGGTTTTTTTTTTATGCTGTCAACTGAATCCCATGGATTTCTCCCCATTAGCTGAATGAGTGATCACACATGATCCTCCTTTCTTTCCACCCCTCCTTTCGTCCTCATTGACGGCATACCATGAGAGATAACCTGCCTCCAACCAGGTAGGGACAGGAAGTATAAAATAGACCCTCCTCCAGCATATCCTCAGTGTCTTCCTGTCCCTCCAGGTGGGAGATGGGTTAACACTCATGGCATTTGCTGTGGGTCCACTTCTGTGTAGGCAGGCAGAGGTGGGGAAGAGTCGAGGATGCCTTATTGCACATGAGGGGGCAGGCAGCACCAACCTCCTATATTGGAGTTGTATTTGTGCTGAAAAGTTGAAGTAAGTATCCTGCTCCTTACCTCCTTGCTTGCGCCGGCTTTGAGGGGCCATCTGCTGACCGGACACTTACTTAGTTCCTCCGGTCTCAGAAAGACGTTCCTCATCACAGCGCTTCCTCGGGTGCATAGTGATGACGTCAAAGGAAGTGCCGATGCGTTCCACAGGGACTTCCGGTTTGCATGACGGCCGTAGGGGGGTGGAGCTTAATTTGGCACGGCAAATCAAGACTGAGGTCGTCCACTGATCTGAGGTCTGCAGGTCTCGGTTAGGATAGCCGCCAGAACCTCTAGTCCAGGGATGTCAAACTCGTGGCCCTCCAGCTGTTGCAAAACTACAACTCCCATCATGCCTGGGCATACTACAGCTATCAGGGAATGATGGGAGTTGTAGTTTTGCAACATCTGGAAGGCCATGAGTTTGACATCCATGCTCTAGTCTATCAGTAGTAGCAAGGAGGGCCCTATAGTTAAAATCCTGGACGGGGGATGTTACATCTAAAATAAAATTGTGTAATTTGCCTTTTCATAGCAGGTTGATGTTCGGGCAGGATTTGGAATCTATATTAGAGAAAGCAGCAGATTAAAAAAAAAAAAAAAAAAAGTCCTTTCCAAAAGAAACTAATAAAAGAAAATTTCTGTTTTCTAAGCCAATGAAAAGGGGTTGATTTTAGTCTAAAAGAACAGATAGAGCACGACAGTGGTCAAAAGGGAAAAATCAAAATATGGGAAGGAACAGAGGTTTCATGTTCACCCCCAAAAAATACGGAAGCTTCTAAACCAGGCATGCTCAACCTGTGGCCCTCCAGCTGTTGTAAAACTACAACTCCCACAATGCCCTGCTGTAGGCTGTCACGTAATGATGGGAGTTGTAGTTTTGCAACAGCTGGAGGGCCGCAGGTTGAGCATGCCTGTTCTAAACAATGACTCCAAGATTCAAGTGGGGGGGGATGGCTACAATTTTTTCAAAAAAAAAAAGGGAAAATATCACCCAAAATGCATGGGTGCTAAACATCATAGCAGAAGGTCTCGATATTTCCTTCCATCTTCTTCCCCCAGAAATTTTTTTCAGGGTAACACCCATCCAAAAGACATCCCTCCTTCAGAAATCTCTCGAGGAGGGTATCCGGAATCTTTTGTCTCAAAGAGCCATTATTCCCAGTACCCTATTCTCAACAAGAGAGATGATACTACTCAACAGTGTTTTTGGTGAGAAAACCCAGTGGGAAGTTCCGGTTGATCCTAAATAAAAAAAAAAAAATAATTTACAAATTCATAAAATACAAAATGTTCAAGATGGAAACCCTAAGGTCAACCATAAACTTATTGAAAAAAGGCGACTTCTTAGCATCCATAGATCTAAGAAACGCATATTACCATGTACCAATATGCAAAGAAGCTCAGAGATATCTGCGGTTTTGTCACGGACGGTGTACAGGAAACAAGACAAAGCAACATGCATATATGACTCACTGGATCCAAAGCTAAGGAACCATAAGGGAGACCCCCTGCACAAGACCTGAGACTTTCCCTGGCTGCTCAGCCTATGCAAAGATCCCAGAGGTGGATGGTTGCATATCCACGTACCTCGACTATATAACCCCTGAACACCCTACAATAGTGAGGGGACACGACCACCGGCTCCCTACACTAGACACGGAGGGAGTCAGTGTCACCTGGGATCCAGCAAACAGAAAATAACAGATAAATGTACAGCACTTAACTTTGTAGCAGACTGGAAAAACAAGATCAGCATGCACACACACACTCCAGGAAGAAGTATAAGCCGCCCAGTAATGCATTATGGGGCGGAATTTAAAGGGATGCAATCAGTCCAACCACATGAAAGCTGAGAGAGGCTAACGAGATGAGGAACTGAACATCACAACAAAGAAACTCAAGGAGGAGGTTCTGAAAGGCTTCTGTCAGAGCTTCTCAGCTGTCTGGTTGTGACAGTACCCCTCCCTCTACGAGTGGACTCCGGACACTCAGAGCCCACCTTCTCAGGATGGGACCTATGGAAAGCCCTGATGAGACGAGAGGCCTTAATGTCCGTCACTGGGACCCACATCCTCTCCTCAGGACCATAACCCTCCCAATGAACAAGGTACTGGAGAGAACCGCGGACAAGCCGAGAATCCACAATCCTAGAGACCTGAAATTCAAGATTCCCATCAACCATAATCGGAGGAGGAGGCAAAGGCGAGGGTACAATGGGTTGAACATAAGGTTTCAATAAGGACTTATGAAAAACATTATGGATCTTCCAAGTCTGAGGAAGATCAAGACGGTAGGCAACAGGATTGATGACAGACAGGATTTTGTAAGGCCCAATAAACCTAGGACCCAACTTCCAGGAGGGAACCTTCAATTTGATATTCTTGGTAGACAACCACACCAGATCACCAACATTCAGGTCCGGACCAAGCACACGTCTCTTATCTGCCACACGCTTATATCTCTCACTCATGCTCTTTAGATTATCCTGAATCTTTTGCCAAATAGATGACAAAGACGAGGAGAATCTGTCCTCATCAGGTAAACCAGAAGACCCCTCTCCCGAGAAAGTCCCAAACTGCGGATGAAACCCATATGCACCAAAAAATGGTGACTTATCAGAGGACTCCTGACGACGGTTATTTAAAGCAAACTCAGCAAGGGACAAAAAAGAACACCAATCCTCTTGATTCTCCGCCACAAAACAGCGCAGATATGTCTCCAGATTCTGATTGACGCGCTCTGTCTGGCCATTCGACTGCGGGTGGAAAGCAGAAGAGAATGACAACCGAACCCCCAAGCGAGAACAGAAAGCCTTCCAGAATCTGGAAACAAACTGCGTGCCCCTATCAGAGACTATGTCTGAAGGAATACCGTGCAATTTGACAATGTGATCAATAAATGCCTGCGCCAGCGTCTTAGCATTGGGCAAACCAGGAAAAGGGATGAAATGCACCATTTTGCTAAAACGGTCCACCACCACCAGAATCACAGTCTTCCCTGAGGAACGAGGCAGGTCCGTTATGAAGTCCATGGACAGATGTGTCCAAGGACGGGAAGGAATGGGTAAGGGAAGGAGAGGACCTGATGGCCGTGAATGAGGGACTTTGGCACGAGCGCAAGTCTCGCAGGCTGCCACAAAACCCTCAACCGACTTACGAAGCGCAGGCCACCAGAATCTCCGAGCGATGAGATCCAGTGTGGCTCTTGCCCCCGGGTGCCCAGCAAGGACCGTATCGTGGTGTTCCTTAAAAATCTTGTGTCTTAAAGCGATAGGCACAAACAACCTCCCAGGAGGACAAAGATCAGGAGCCTCTGACTGGGCTGCCTGCACCTCTGCCTCCAATTCAGAAAAAAGAGCAGAGACCACCACACCTTCAGCCAAAATGGGACCCGGGTCTTCAAAATTCCCGCCTCCCGGAAAACAACGTGACAGGGCATCTGCCTTCACATTCTTAACTCCAGGGCGGAACGTGACAACAAAATTAAACCTAGAAAAGAACAAAGACCATCTGGCCTGTCTCGGGTTCAGACGCTTGGCTGACTCCAAGTAGGCCAGATTTTTATGGTCAGTAAATACGGTAATAGGGTGTCTGGCTCCCTCTAGCCAATGGCGCCATTCCTCAAAAGCCAACTTGATGGCCAACAATTCCCTATCTCCCACATCGTAATTTCTCTCTGCGGAGGAGAGTTTTTTCGAGAAAAAGGCACACGGTCGCCATTTGGCAGGAGAGGAACCCTGAGACAAGACCGCCCCCACACCCACCTCAGAAGCATCAACCTCAACTATGAAGGGTAAAGAAATATCAGGTTGCACCAAGATGGGAGCGGAAGCAAAACTCTCCTTGATATTAGAAAAAGCCTTACGCGCCTCTACTGACCAAGAAGAAAAATCTACCCCCTTTCTGGTCATATCAGTGAGTGGTTTAACAATAGAGGAATAATTCAAAATAAACTTCCTGTAATAATTGGCAAAGCCCAAAAAACGCATCAGCGCCTTCTGATTCTCAGGAAGCTCCCACTCAAGCACAGCGCGGACCTTCTCGGGGTCCATGCGAAAACCAGAAGCGGAGAGAAGAAACCCCAGAAATTGAATTTCTGGAACCGCAAACACACATTTTTCCAGTTTCGCATATAATTTATTCTCCCGCAGGATGAGCAAGACCTGACGTAAATGTTCCTTATGAGTTTTGAAATCAGGAGAAAAAATCAAAATGTCATCCAAATACACTAATACAAATTTTCCCATCAAATGATAAAAAATGCTGTTCACGAAATGCTGAAAAACGGCTGGGGCATTCATCAAACCAAAAGGCATAACCAAATTCTCAAAATGGCCCTCAGGGGTATTGAAGGCCGTCTTCCATTCGTCTCCTTCTCTGACCCTGACCAGGTTGTATGCCCCTCTTAGATCTAATTTGGAAAAGACTTTAGCCCCAACAACCTGGTTAAACAGGTCCGGGATCAGAGGAAGCGGATAAGGGTCACGAATAGTGATACTGTTCAGCTCCCTGAAATCCAGACAAGGTCTTAAAGAACCATCTTTTTTCTTAACAAAGAAAAAACCAGCGGCAACAGGTGACTTCGAGGGTCGTATGTGTCCTTTTCTCAGACTCTCAGAGATATAAGCACGCATAGCGATCCTCTCAGGTTGGGAAAGATTGTATAAACGAGATTTAGGCAGTTTGGCGCCTGGGATGAGATTAATAGGGCAATCGTACTCCCTGTGCGGGGGCAAATCCTGAACTCCACTCTCAGAGAAGACATCCGAAAATTCAGAGAGAAAAGATGGTACAGTCTTAGTAGCAACCTCAGAAACAGATGTCGTGAGGCAATTCTCTCTGCAAAAGTCACTCCAACCATTTATTTGCCTCGCTTGCCAATCAATGGTGGGGTTATGTTTAGTGAGCCAGGGTAGCCCCAACACTAGAGGAGTAGGCAAACCGCTAAGGACGAAACATGACACATCCTCAACATGAGCATCACTCACAATTAAACGGATATTGTGAACTATGCCCTTTAATGATTTCTGAGAAAGTGGAGCGGAATCAATAGCAAAAACAGGAATATCCTTTCCCAAAGTGCGCACCTGGAAACCATGAGTTATTGCAAATTGATTATCAATGAGATTGACAGCTGCTCCACTATCCACAAAAATCTCACAAAAAATGTTCTTGCTCTCTAGCGCCACCCTAGCCGGCAGGACAAAACGGGAACTACAAGCAAACGGAAAACCTTCAATCTCCGCCTCAACCCTGCCAATAGTAACAGACGGAACATTTTTAAAAGATTTTTTCCTGTTTGTTTCTTTATTACTCCCAGAAAACTGCCTGAATCTCCTAGAAGGACAAACATTTGCCAAATGATTTATACCTCCACAACAAAAACAAACCCTCCCATGCGAGCTGAATCTTCTATTGTCAGAAGCAATCAACCCCAGCTGCATGGGCTCCTGCTCAGCAGGGGCTGACAGCGACCGAGACCCCTGCGCACAGAATGAGACCGCTGCACTGTCCTGGGACTGAGTATGACAGGAAGGGGACATCTCTCCTCTCTCTCTAAGACGCCTGTCAATACGAACGGCCTGAGACATAGCAGAGTCCAAAGAAATAGGCCTCTCATGAAAGGCAAATGCATCTTTCAATCCCTCTGAAAGACCATGGCAAAATTGACTTCGGAGTGCAGCATCATTCCAACCAGTATCAGCTGCCCATCTCCGAAATTCTGAGCAGTATATTTCTGCGGATTGTTTACCCTGGCATAATAGACGTAGTCTAGACTCAGCCAGAGCAATACGATCCGGATCATCATATATCTGACCCAGGGCTAAAAAGAATTCATCCACTGAACGGAGAGGCCGTGCCCCCTCCGGCAGCGAAAAGGCCCAAGACTGAGCGTTACCCCTGAGCAGCGATATAATGATCCCCACCCTCCGTTCCTCATCACCAGAGGAATGGGGAAGAAGGCGAAAATGGAGTTTGCAAGCCTCTCTAAAACGCACAAAATTCTCACTACCCCCGGAGAACGTATCCGGGAGCGAGATCTTAGGCTCAGAACAAACTCCATGAACGCAAGCTGAACCGGTCACTTGAAGCTGAGAAAAAGTCTTACGGAGATCAGCTACCTCCAATGAAAGACCCTGGAAGCGTTCAGCCAAAAGTGAAACCGGATCCATGCTTGAGACGGTTTTGGCGGCTTATAATGTCACGGACGGTGTACAGGAAACAAGACAAAGCAACATGCATATATGACTCACTGGATCCAAAGCTAAGGAACCATAAGGGAGACCCCTGCACAAGACCTGAGACTTTCCCTGGCTGCTCAGCCTATGCAACGATCCCAGAGGTGGATGGTTGCATATCCACGTACCTCGACTATATAACCCCTGAACACCCTACAATAGTGAGGGGACACGACCACCGGCTCCCTACACCAGACACGGAGGGAGTCAGGGTCAGCTGGGATCCAGCAAACAGAAAATAACAGATAAATGTACAGCACTTAACTTTGTAGCAGACTGGAAAACAAGATCAGCATGCACACACACTCCAGGAAGAAGTATAAGCCGCCCAGTAATGCATTATGGGGCGGAATTTAAAGGGATGCAATCAGTCCAACCACATGACAGCTGAGAGAGGCTAACGAGATGAGGAACTGAACATCACAACAAAGAAACTCAAGGAGGAGGTTCTGAAAGGCTTCTGTCAGAGCTTCTCAGCTGTCTGGTTGTGACAGGTCTGTGGTATTTCTGGGGAAGAGGTTTTATCAATTTCAGGTTCTTCCCTTCGGGATCACCTCCGCGCCAAGAGTGTTCACGAAGGTGATGACAGGTCATGGCACATTC
Source organism: Bufo gargarizans (assembly GCF_014858855.1). NCBI lineage: Eukaryota > Metazoa > Chordata > Amphibia > Anura > Bufonidae > Bufo > Bufo gargarizans. The sequence goes on from NC_058082.1 coordinate 105,332,727, forward strand.
AATAAGACGAAATATCTTAATACCCTACTTTGATGACCTTTGTAACTCAGAGGAAGATCTAGAGATAAATATATCAAAAACATGTCAGATTCTGTCCCAATTAGGGTGCATCGTAAACTAGGAAAAGTCAAAACTCTCCCCTTCACAGAGACTAATCTTTTTAGGCGTATGTCTAGACTCCATACTTCAAAAGATGTTTCTCCTGGACCAGAAAGTATCAGAAACAATAAAAAGAGTATCAAGATTCACAAAAATGGCAAGTTGTTCAGTCAGGGAAAGCATGAGACTGTTAGGCTCCCTAACATCGTGCATCCCTGCAGTAAAATGGGGCCAATTCCACACCCGCACTCTGCAACAGTTGTTACTCGGATGTTGGAACAGAAGGCAAGAGGCCTTAGATCTAATAATTCCTATTCCTCCTTGGGTAAAAAAAACTCCCTCCAGTGGTGGTTAAACCCGGACCACCTAAGAGAAGGAGTAGATTGGTTTCCCGATCAGATTCAAACAATCACCACTGACGCAAGTCTGTGGGGGGTGGGGAGCTTACTGCTCCCTCCATACCTGCCAAGGACGATGGTCCATGGATCAGATGAGTCAATCCTCAAATCAGAGGGAACTCTGGGCAGATGTCACGGCTGTTTAAGGGTAACCAGAGCATACACAGTAAGAAGAGCTACTGACCGGACCCAAACTAGGGAAGAGAAAGGGTGACCCCTGTCAGACCCTCAACACTCTCCCTATGCTGCTAAAGCACATGCCCGGATCCAAATGGTGGAACGAGGCATGCCCGCGTACCTTAGACTGATGAGCCCTGTAACCCCTACAATAGTGGAAGGGGCACGGCCACCGATGCCCTGCTCAGAATATGGAGGGAACCGTGGCCACCTCAGATCCAGTCAGGAAATCACCAGGTACACAACAAAGTCTGCACACTTAGCTGATGGAGCTGCAGCCGCAGAGAAGACGGATCCAAGGGCCGCTGGCAATATCCGGAGTGCTTACAGCAGCAGAACACAGGTCCAGAGAACTAGTAGCTTAAGAAGTGAAGATACTCAAGGCAGAGCTACAACTGAAAAGAGAAGTATAATCCACGCCCTGCAATAGGAGGAGGGGTGATTTAAAGGCAGGGAAATCAAACGCAGGAGGAACAGCTGAGAGTAAAGACCTCATCACAGGGGCGGAGAGACAGAACAGTGAGAACACCTCCAAACTCTAAGTGACATCATCACAGGGGTGGAGACACAGAGCTGTGAGAACGTCTCAAAGCTCTGGTAGTGACAGCAGATTGGGAAGCATTAAAAGCTCTGCCTCAGGATATAATAAGGAAAGATATACAAATAAGATCCAACAATACAACGGTAGTAGCCTACCTAAATAATCAGGGAGGAACAAGGAGCGAGAGTCTGGGCCAATTGGCAGAAAATCACGTAAATTCCCTATCAGCAGTAAATCTCAAGGGATCCTTAAACGTAAAAGCGGACTTAAGTCGGGTTCCTCTAAAATCCACAGAATGGAGTCTGGAGAAGCAGGTCTTTACACAAATAACCTCAACGTGGGGGATTCCGCAAGTAGACCTTTTTGCCACAGCACAAAATACAAAACTCGAGAAGTTCTTTTTAAATCCGTTCGACGGAAACATAGGGGTGGATGCGCTAGCACAAAAGTGGGATTTCCGCCTAGCATATGCGTTTCCTCCCCTAGCATTAATTCCCAGAGTATTGAGGAAGATCAGACAAGAAAGGGCTCATGTAATACTGATAGCCCCACTATGGCTGAAAAAAAAATCATGGTTCCCTCTGTTGAAAATTCTGTCATTAGAGAGTCCATGGATTCTTCCCTGGACAATGAACCTACTAGTCCAAGGTCCAATCTGTCACCCCCAAGGAGAGAAACTACACCTGGCTGCCTGGAATCTGAAAGGTTAACTTTAAAAGCCAAGGGACTTTCAGATGATATAATAAATACAATGGCGGCTAGCAGGAAGGTGGTGACCTCAAAGATTTATTCCAGAGTCTGGTCAAAATTGTGTGCTTGGTGTTCTCAATCTAAAAATTCATGCCAGATTTTTTCCATTTAGACGGTATTAGGATTCTTACAATCTGGTTTAGATAAAGGGTTATATCCTAATACTTTAAGGGTGCATGTATCAGCACTGAGCTTGGATTATCAGGTTTTTGAAAGGAGCGGATAGATTGAAACCCTTTACTAGACCTTATGTCTCTCCTTGGGTTCTTAATCTGGTCCTTTCAGGGTTAACGATAGCACCCTTTGAACCATTGTCAGATGTGTCCTTAAAATATATCACACTAAAGGTCTTGTTTTTAGTGGCTATCACATCAGCCCGCAGGATATGTGAGATTCAGGCACTGAAGATAGTGGAACCCTTTTTCATGATATTTCCAGATAGAATGGTGTTTAGGTTGGATGCCTCCTTTCTTCTACCTAAAGTGGTTAAAAATTTTCATAGACGGGAGGAGATTGTGGTTCCTTCCTTTTGTCCCAATCCAAAAACTGAAGGTGAAGAAAAATTTCACAAACTGGATGTGTGCAGAGCCATCTCAGTTTATTTGGAGGCCACAAAGGATTTCAGAAAATCAGACTATTTGTTTGCCAGTTCCTGGGAAAATTTAAAGGCTATAGAGCCACAAAAGACTCCTTAGCCAGGTGGATCAAGTCGGCAATACTAGAAACTTACAACTCTATGGGGGCTTCTCCGCCAAAAAATTTCAAAGCCCAATCCACAAGATCGATTTCCACTTCATGGGCAGAAAAGGCTAATGTTTCAATAGAACAGAACTGTAGGGCAGCAACATGGTCCAACCCTCACACCTTTATAAAGCATTATAGGGTAGATATGCAGTCAAAGCAGGAGCTTTCCTTCGGTAGGAGAGTTTTTAGAAGCCATCGTTCATCCCTAGGATAATATTGATCTGATATATCTCATGGTATGCCGTCATGGAGAATGAAAGGGAAAAACCATATTACTTACCGGTAATTTCCTTTTCATGAATCCTCCATGACGGCAGGGATTCTCCCCCCCCCCCCCCCCCCTCCCAAAAAAAAAATAATATACATTATATATGACTTGGAAGAATAGATTCTCTAGGCTGTCGGTCCAGAAGACACTGAGATATGCTGGAGGAGGGTCTATTTTATACTTCTTGTCCCTACCTGGTTGGAGGCGGATCATCTCTCATGGTATGCCGTCATGGAGGATTCACGAAAAGGAAATTACCGGTAAGTAATATGTAATATAGTTATAAACTCAGCTATGGAGATAAATCCCACAAGTCATGATTAAGAACAGTTTTGTTTGAAACGCGTTGACTTAACAGATGGATGTCACTGGATGTCGTTGATTTGCTGCATGAATTTTACCACTGTAATAAAGGAGCGCACAGCTTTACATTTCCTTGGTGCTGGATCTTTTCTATTAGCCATGGATGGATTTACAATGCGTTACCTGCACAGTCTGAACCTAGCGTCCTGTTTGCATATATTCGCCTTCCTGCCTTTTTAGCTCCACATCAGAATTAAATGGTTCAGGACCAGGATAATTATGATCTTAAATGTTTAATGCTATAATTCAGTAAATTTCTGCAATGTGTAGATTAGGCGAGCTTTACTGCCTACAGATTGTGTTAAATCCACACGTGTGCTTCCTCTCCTGTTCACGTGAATGGGAAAGGAAGGTGTAGTCACCATGTACCGCTGTACCACATGTATACTATGTGCAGGTAAGTACTGAAGAGGATGCAGTGCTCACACAAGTGCCACGGCCCCTTCAAACAGTGGATCAGTGGGGATGCCCACCCCTGCTGATCTGATATTGATGACCTATTCCTGGGAATAGGTCATTAATGACCTGAAACTAGACAACCCTTTTAAGTGGAGGAATCCTTTTAATATAAAAAAAATTACCATTTCACTCCACCACACCCATTTTACCTGACTGCAAGAGGTGCTTTATAAATATGGGGCTCATTCTGAACTGCTTATTTCTCAATGTATTACACCAGACAAGTGATGTAATCACACTGATAAGTTTCCCCCCTCTACAGCTATTACAGGGGGTTTCCAGGAATAGATATTGATGACCTATCCTCAGGATATGTCATCAATCTCAGATCGGTGGAGGTCTGACACCCGATCAGCTGTTAGAGGACGGCGGCTCCCTGAAACAGCTGATTAGCGGGGGTGCCGGGCCTTAGACCTCTGCTGATCGGATAATGATGACCTGTCCTGAGGATAGGTTATCATTTACTGAATAACCTCCCTAATCCCTACTTCTCACAAAGTATGTGATAAAACTTGCATGCTGTCACCACTAGGGGGAGCACAGTGCCTAGGCATCTATACAGCTACCACTGAACTCAATGGCAGCTCCCTTAGTTGGGGCTGCAGTAAAATGCTGTGGTTTCATGTCTGGTACCATGCTTTCCCTCACCACAGGACCCATTGCAGTGTAATGGTCTATCTCCATGGTGAATATGCCCCTGAAATTAGAAGGTGTAATTGGTGATGATTGTGCTTGATTTATTAAAAGGTACACGCCTCTTAAGTCTGGTGCATTTGGAATTTCTATCCAAGGTGCCCATACACCTTCCACAGCTGAGGGATTGTTCTGCCGACAGCCTTTCTTCCCAGTTCTCCTCATACACATGCCTGCTTAGCATGTGTTCTCAGTGGGGAGCGGAATAAGTCACTGCCGGAGGCTGCAGTGTTTGGAGTATAAACTAAACCAGGCTCCATGTGCAATCGTCAATCGGATCCTAGACGCCAGGATCGAGTAGATAAATGCTTCCAGATCCTTCAGCTGGAGACTACTATACCGCATTGCTCACATGGTTATCTGTCCGGGCTGTGGAAGCTGTGGACCAGCTGCTCGGCCTCTCTGCCAGGTCCTCTTTTTGTTGCCATGATATTGGCAGCTGCGCTGTTTATTACAGTTGTTCCTGTGCTTTGGTAACGCTGCATTTTCTCCAAAGCAGAGCAGACGCGTGGGAAATAGGTTTCGTGCCTGATGGGGTATTTTTACGCACGATTTTCAAATATCATAGAGAAACAGGAGCTCCGGCCAGACCGGAAGTCACAACGGTTGAATGGAGGGCAGATGACAAGATTACATGGAACCGGTCACGTGCCTTTGGGATGCTGAATCACCAGCATGCTGTTATTCAGCTGGGGTTTACTTTTTAAAGATGCCCTGTGAAACTGAGACATAGCAGGATCACCCCCCCCCCCCCCTCCCCAATAAATATATATATATTTTATAGAGACTCCTCACTATGGATGAGCTATTCAACTTCGGATGCTTCATCTGAAGTTGATTTGCATAAAATGTAATATTTGAGTAGTATTAGAATGTATTGGCTCCGATGAGCTGAACTTATTACTTTGCGAAGTCTCGCGAGACTTTGCGTAATAACTTCGTGAATTCAGAGCTGAACCCGGACAAACCTCCATTTTCACCCAGACAGTCCCCCTGACTTGAGCATCGGAGCAGTTCATGCTCCGATGCTCTCCTTTGCGCTGCGCTAAATTGCGCAAGGCAAAGGCTCTGTTGTTTACAATAACACACTGCCAGGCGGAGGCTTCCGCCCAGCAGTGTGTTCGGTGACATCACCGGCTCTGATGGGCGGGCTTTAGTGCTGCCCTAGCAGTTTTACTGGCTACAGCAGCGCTAAAGCCCGGCCATCAGTGCCGGTGATGTCACTGGGTTCCCTGAGCAGCCGGAAGAAGAGGCTTCAGCTAGCCTGCAAGAGACCCGGTACGTCACCGGGTATAAGAACACAGTCACTTCCGGCTAAGAATATCCTATATGACAATGGGGCTTCAGAAATATGTGGCAAAGGTAGGACATGTATGTATTATGTATGTCACTCTAGTACTATTACAACAATGTCCCTAATCCCGGACAACCCCTTTTAATTATCACTGAAAAAAAATTTGATGCCGAACTGTGGTTTCGTTTACAGTGGTACCTTGGAACCGAACCAGAGTTCGGTATCAAGGTTTTTTACAGTGATAATTAGTTCACAAAGTTATTACACAGTCTCGCGAGACTTGGCAAAGTAATAGGTTCGGCTCATCAGAGCTCCCGCTCTGTACAGTATTACAACAAAGTTTTATGCGAATCGACTTAGAAGGAAGCATCCGAAGTTGATTCGCTCATCCCTACTCCTCACCAGCTACATTATGTGCATATGGTGAGATGGTTTCTAGGCCTAAGTCCTCTTTCACAAGAGCGAGTTTTTACGTGCGATGCGTGTAGTGAACACGTAGCATTCTGTGTTAAGGGCAAACTGCAGCATGTTCTACAATGTGTGTTTTACACTCCGCTCTGGATTGATAGCAATGAATAGAGCTTTTGTGAAAAACGGTAGGCATCCGGATGCAATGGGGGGGAGATATATCATTATGGTGTGCGCCATAATCTGCGACTTTTTTACGCCACACTAGCGGCGTTAAGAGCTTAATAAATGTCTGTCAATGTGTTTTTCATTGATGGCTGCTAGGAGATGTAGATTATTCTTCAGTCTTTCTTCATGTGCGTGAAAAACACATCAAAACTGATGGCATCCAATGCTATCGCAGAAAAACTGATTGAACTTGAGTGGAAAACCATCAATTTTTTTCCTGAACAGATCCTGACACAATCCATATCGCTCGTGTGAAAAGTCTTGAACAGGTAATTGAGTCAAGGAAATACTACAACCTAACAAATATGTGCAGAAGGGGTCATGTCATGCACACGACCGCGATCGGCCGGAGACATGCGTTCTGTGGGTCGGCTGCATCTCTCAGGCTGAGCGCAGCTCCCCTGACCGGACTGTATCATAGTGACTTATCGTGCAGCCTGATCACAGGGCTATTATATGAGTACAGTACAAGAGACCCCGGATCATAAATCACTATGATACAGTCAGTTTGGGTCGGAGGTGCACCGACACATGGACCGCGTTTCCCAAGCCGATCACGGTTGTGTGCATGAGCCCTAAACTTAGGATAATACAGGTGGGGCCATGGATTTCAAGGGTGATAGAAATAAATTGTCCCAGGGCTATATCTCTCCTATGATGGGAATCCACCAGTGATCTACAAGCTGTAGCGCTATCCTGAGCAGGGGAGGTAGCCTACAAGGAGCTTACTGGTACATTCTAGAATAGCCCAAAAGGTTTGTACCTTCAGGAATCTACATTTTCACTCTCTATTTTACTTACTTTTATAGCGCTGCTATATTCCGCTGCACTTTGCGGACATTTCCATCACGCTGTCCCCAAAGGAGCTCACAATTTAAGGTCCCTGTCAGTATGTCTTTGGAGTGTGGGAGGAAACCCACGCAAACATGGGGAGAACATACAAACTCCATGCAGATGTTGTCCTTGGTTGGATTCAAACCTAGGACCCCAGCGCTACATTTCACGCTTTCTTAGCTGGCGTCTCAGAGTGGCATAAGGCACATCCCAAATTACTTGGCCCACTTAAGTGCCTATCGATACAAGGATGTAGCATGTCATCACAATCGTCACATCTAGATGAATACTGGGCTATTCTACAGAACTCAGGAACATAATTCACCTTAGGCGGTAATATCGCCACAGCAAGGTCATCTGTAACCAATTGCAATAAGACATAACTGGTAAAACCTGGCAGAGCAGTGTGCACAGAGCCTGTAGCACAGCATGCGCTATCAGATGCTGCATATTGGGAGGTTTAGTCCACGGGAAGGATTACGTCTAGAGGTAAGTCGTTTAGTACATACAGCACCCCACAGAGCGTACAAGGCTCCGTACACACAGATATGCCTTGTGCATTTAGCTTAAAAGAGCACCTGACAGCAGGATTAACCCTATGACACTAGCAACACCGCCTGGCAGGGTTGACACTGGTGATTAAAAGGATACCTGTCTTGTGAAAATCAGTTGTGGCATTTCTGAGAAAAAAGAATTTTATTTTTTCTGCAAATAAAGACTTATGTGCACCAAGAGGCGGGGCCTAGCCCCTTGTTGGACCTCCTCTTAGTGCTGGCCACGCCCCTTGCTGCACTGAGGCTCCATATTTTACAAAGGATTCAAGCCTTTTTTTTATCTTGGGAACATCACAACCGATTTTCACAAGACAGGTACTATTTTAATCTGCAGGATCAATCCTACCATGCAGAACGTCTGGTTTAATAAGGTTGATCCTGCTGACAGATCCCCTTTAAGGCCCCCAAACACAGCGGAAACTGCTGAGAACAGCAAACAATCTAATGTCTATAGGGAACTCCCGACTGGGATCGGGTGAACGAGACATTTATTTAGGAATTTATTTAGGATTTAGGAAAACTAGAAGAATGGTCAGAACTCTGGCAACTGAAATTTAATGTGGATAAGTGCAAGATAATGCACCTGGGGCGTAAAAACCCAAGGGCAGAATATAGAATATTTGACACAGTCCTGACCTCAGTATCTGAGGAAAGGGATTTAGGAGTAATTATTTCAGAAGACTTAAAGGTGGGAAGACAATGTAATAAAGCAGCACGAAATGCCAGCAGAATGCTTGGATGTATAGGGAGAGGTATAAGCAGTAGAAAGAGTGAAGTGCTTATGCCGCTGTACAGAACACTGGTGAGACCTCACTTGGAGTATTGTGCGCAGTACTGGAGGCCATATCTCCAGAAGGATATAGATACTCTAGAGAGAGTTCAGAGAAGAGCTACTAAACTGGTACATGGATTGCAGGATAAAACTTACCAGGAAAGATTAAAGGACCTTAACATGTATAGCTTGGAAGAAAGACGAGACAGAGGGGATATGATAGAAACTTTTAAATACATAAAGGGAATCAACTCGGTAAAGGAGGAGAGCATATTTAAAAGAAGAAAAACTACCACAAGAGGACACAGTTTTAAATTAGAGGGGCAAAGGTTTAAAAGTAATATAAGGAAGTATTAGGCTACTTTCACACTTGCGCTTGATCGGATCCGTTCTGAACGGATCCGATCATATTAATGCAGACGGAGGCTCCGTTCAGTACGGATCCGTCTGCATTAATAACTTTAAAAAATTTCGCAAGTGCGCAAGTAGCCTGCGCGGATCCGTTCAGACTTTCAATGTAAAGTCAATGGGGGACGGATCCGCTTGAAGATTGAGCCATATGGTGACATCTTCAAGCGGATCCGTTCCCATTGACTTACATTGTAAGTCTGAACGGATCCGCACGCCTCCGCACGGCCAGGCGGACACCCGAACGCTGCAAGCAGCGTTCAGCTGTCCACCTGTCCGTGCGGAGGCGAGCGGAGCGGAGGCTGAACGCCGCCAGACTGATGCAGTCTGAGCGGATCCGCATCCATTCAGACTGCATCAGGGCTGGACGGAGGCGTTCGGGTCCGCTCGTGAGCTCCTTCAAACGGAGCTCACGAGCGGACCGACGAACGCTAGTGTGAAAGTAGCCTTACTTTACTGAGAGAGTAGTGGATGCATGGAATAGCCTTCCTGCAGAAGTAGTAGCTGCAAATACAGTGAAGGAGTTTAAGCATGCATGGGATAGGCATAAGGCTATCCTTCATATAAGATAGGGCCAGGGACTATTCATAGGATTCAGATATATTGGGCAGACTAGATGGGCCAAATGGTTCTTATCTGCCGACACATTCTATGTTTCTATGTTTCTATGTTTCTTCCTGGCCATAAGCTGTCTCCTAGTGGACAACACAGGCATGCTCGGCTGAACTGAGCATGTATGTGTATGGGGGAGTCCGGAGAGAGCCATCAGCTGAACAAGCATTCGGCTGACAGCTATTGACTGTGCAGGGCCACCTAAGTCATCAATAGCTGCCGTTTGCACGACCCCTCAGATTTTTTTTGCTGTCAATGGCAGGGGCATTGCTAGGTTTAAACATTCGGGGTCAAGGCCACTGATGTTTTGTCCCAGGCCCCGAATGTCCTGCCTGTCAGGACGGCAAATACAATTGAATCTAATGCACTGCAAGTGCTAAAGGCCCTGTGATGACCTCACAGGTCATGTGATCAGTTCTAAATGCAGTAGATGAAAAGGACCTGGGATGATGTCACCATCATGTGACCAGTGCAGGAGAGGATGGTGTTCCGTGATATTTCCCTACCCTTGTCACTTCCTGTTGTGACACGACCGCACCGGACATAACGTTCCCAGCTTTGGAAGAAGGTGTGCCGCGCAGGAGCACAATGACGGTGTAGGGAAATTTTACACCAGGGAGATCTGATGGCCATTTATTCTGGTAAATCTCCCTACTGTGCACGTGCGGTGAACTCTGGTGTGAAATTTCCCTACCCCGTCGTGCGCCTGCGCGGCACAGCACACCTCCTTCCAAAGCTGGGAACATCATGTCCGGTTCGGCCGTGTCACAACAGGAAGTGACGAGGGTAGGGAAATTTCACGGGTAGGGGAAATATCATGGAACAACGGCTCAGCAGTTAAGAGAAGTCCTGGGAAGAGGCTGAGGTGAGATCTGCTACATGAGGAGTGGTAAGTGAAGATTACTCAGTGTGAGAGGCAGAGCAATGTTGGGAGTTGTAGTTATTTAACTGGGACTGCATGTTAGGGCTGAAGGGAGGGACGTTATTTACATGGGACAGTGAGGTGGAGTGATGTTAATTACATGGGACTGAAATTTGGAAGTGGCTGGGGTAGGGTGATGTTATTTACATGGGACTGTATGTTGAGGGATAATAAGAAAAAGGAAAAAGTCTGGTACCGTGTTAGCCAATAGAAAAATAGAAAACAAAATAAGAGTATTGCAGGTTTGATACCAGAAAATGTCATTACTATGGATCCGATCGCTCCGGATCCCACAGCTGTGACGTAGTGGTCTGTGACGGAGTCTGCGCACACACAGAGACCTCACGTGACCGGGGTATTACCATCCAGCTAACACCCCCCACTACACTTCGGTAACTGCCACCACGTGGGTTCCCGGTCCACGAGCCGACTATCCGGGTCATTCACTATCACACAGATCAGTGGATGAACCGGATATCACTTACTGACCAACCGCAGTCAATCACCCCCAGCTACAATTCCTAAATGCAATTTAACTAACTACCTGGTAACGTCTCTTCAAAGGCAAGGTACGTTGTTCAGCAGCTTAGAATATGGAAGACTTGGCCATTTAGATTTTATAATCTTTAATAAGAGGTAAAAAGCAGTGCATACAAGTCTAATGAAAATGACTATAAATCTACAGAATAATAATAACAATATAAATAATCACGACAGTTCAAATGAAAGGGAAAAAAGATGAAAGAATACTTAGTTTCTCTGGAGGGTTTCAGATGGTCGTTCATATGTCCTTTTTGAATCCTTGCAAACCCTGTTCAGTATGTATCAGGGGAGACCCTCAAAGTTCTTCTGATACAGGAATATGCCGTCAATGTCCAGTTAAGTGTCTGGTGATGTTCCATGGGTCTCTCTCCTCTGTCCTTGTGCACAGATTTTTATGAACTCTCCTATGGGCAGGAGACTTACTCCTGTCAGCCAATGGCAGCAGAGTGACTGTGAAGACTAGGGATTGGCCTCCAAGTGTTTTATGACCCCATCAAAGTTCAGTTCCTACAATGAGGATTATACTTAAGCCCGTATCTCCCTGATACATCGGCATATTTTTTATACAGAATACATATTTGCGATCCTTATTTACTTACATACAGAATGAGACAAAACTGGCAAAACTGGAAAATGACTTTTTGGTATCCTGTCTCAAAAAACCCTTGGCCTACTTCCGTTTCATTGATGACATCCTAATAATCTGGACTGACTCTGAACATGAACTGATAAAATTTCATGAACAATTCAACAAATTCCATCCCACCATAAACCTGACCCTCAACTATTCCCATACAGAAGTCAGCTTTCTGGACACCACCATAAAACTTCAAGACAGCACAATACAGACATCCCTGTATCGGAAACCTATTGATCGGCCTAAATACCTCAAATGGGACAGCTTCCACCCCAAACATATTAAAAAGTCCATCTATAGTCAAGCCGTCAGATATAACCGAATCTGCTCCAGCCCATTAGACAGGGATGAGCATTTACAATATCTGAAAAGGACATTTTTACACTAGGGCTACCATCCTGCTTCAATTGCTTCAATTGAAGATCAGATCACAAGAGCCACCAAGATCCCCAGAAGTCAACTTCTCCAATACAATGAAAAGAAACATAACCAGAGAATACCTCTGGTTGTGACCTACAACCCACAACTAGAGGAACTGAGGAAAACTGCCAAAAAATTACATCATGTCCTACTTAAGGATGAACGACTAAAAACAATCTTCCCAGACCCCCCCTTACTAGCTTACCGACAACCTCCAAATCTAAGGAACATTTTGATCAGATCAAGTTCAAGGCCAGGTACCACAGAAAAAGGAACCCATCCCTGTAATATAAGCAGATGCAAAACCTGTTCCCATATAATGACAACAGATCCGGATCCCCAACACACAGCAGGAATATAGGATCCCTGGGACATTCACATGTTCTACATCTAATGTTGTTTATCTGATTCTCTGCACTAAATGTCCTGTTGGAGGCCTCTACGTTGGAGAAACAGGACAGAAACTCAATGCAAGGATGAGGTCCCACCGCCACACAATTAAAGAGAAGAAGCTACACTTTCCTGTGGCTAAGCATTTCTGTAGCCCAGGACACAATGTAGAACACATGAAAGTTCTCATATTAAAAGGTAACTTCAAATCCCAAAAAGCTAGAAGAATTTGGGAATACAAATTTATAACACTGCTTGACACTTTGAATACTGGACTGAATTTGTCCCCGGGATTTATGACACACTACAAGATCTAAAGAGTCTTCTATAGACATAGTTGGGGCACCAGGTCTTTAAGATAACATCAATTCAGAGACCATAAAACTTTCACACCCCTTATCTCTAAGATAATTAAGGGGTCATTCTCAAGATCTTTAATATGTTGTTCTGTTTTTTTTTCAAATGTCCATTCATTCCCCCCATGCCTCTGTTCTTATTGTATATATATTGCTGTTTCTTCATATATTCTTGTAGTACGCCTGATGAAGAGACTGGTGATGTCTCGAAAGCTCACTATGTAACATCATTACTTCTATTTTTGTTAGCCATTAAAAGGTATCAAACCTGCAATACTCTTATTTTGTTTCTCTTAATGAGAGCACTAAACTATTGAGGGGTAATGTTATTTATATGGGACTGCATGTTAAAGGCAGCTGTGGGAGGGAGTGATATTATTTACATGGGATTGAATGTTTAGGGGTAATGTTATTTACATGGGACTGCATGTTGGAGGTGGCTGGGGAGGGGGTGATTTTATGTACATGGGACTGTATGTTGAAAGTGTCTGGGGGAGGGAGTGATGTTATTTAAATGGGACTGAATATTGAGGAGGTAATGTTATTTACATGGGACTGTATGTGGAAGGCGACTGGGGAGGGGGTGATGTTATTTACATGGGACTGTATGTTGGAAGGGGCAGGAGAGATGGTGTGATGGTATTTACATGGGACTAGTGTTGAGCGAACTTGTGTTTTAAGTTCGGCATCTAAAGTTCGGGTTATCGAAGAATCACGTTATGGATTCTAAATTCCGTTATGGTCCGTGGTAGCGAAATCTATAACGCGATACTTCGATAACCCGAACTTTAGACGCCGAACTTAAAACACAAGTTTGCTCAACACCACATGGGACTGTATTTTGGAGGAGCTGTAGATAGAGAGGGATGTTATTTACATGGGACTGTATATTGGAGGGGGCTGGAGAGATGGTATTTACAAGGGACTCTATGGCGGAGGGAGGGAAGTAGTGTTATTTACATGGGACTGTATGGCGGAGGTGCTGAGGAATTATAATTTCTGAGGACACTAAGCGGAGGAATATAACTACAGGGGGGACTGCAGGGGGCATTATAAATTCTTGGGGCACTTCAGGGCGAGCATTATAACAGTAGGGGGCGATATAAATACTGGGGGCACTGTGGGGGCATTTTAAATCCAGGGGACATTAGGCGTTATTATTACTGGGGGCTCGATAGGAGGGACTTATAGATCCTCGTTATTTCTACTAAGAGCACTATGGGGGCCTTATTACTACAGAGGGGTCTGTAGAGAGTTTTATTACCACTGGGGGAACAATAGGGGGCCTTTTTTTCTACTGGGGGCTCAGTAAGGGTATTATTAATACTGGAGGGCTCATCTACTAATGGAGGCACTCTTGGGGAGAATTATCACTGTTGGGTCCAGTAGGGCTAAAAAGACAGCATAAAAAATTATTTTTTACCTCTTGGAGAGGCGCCACCATCCCTCTGATGAGAAGTGTATATAAAATATAACTATTCGTAGGTTATTATCTTCAAAGGATTTTTTCCCCCTTTTTTTAAAAGAAAATATATTAAAATTGAAATACTAGTACATATGTAAAAAGACTCAATTAGAGATTAGTCAAATGATGTCATAACATGAATTAAAAATAAAAGCTATTTTGACTCACTTCACCCAGGAGGTACCGGCTGGGATAAGCACAAAACACCCACCGAATAACGTCCTGCGCCTGGGTCGCCTTTAAGATCTCACGAAATGACAGCAGTCCAGTCGAGCCTCTTGTCAATCGTCTTTTATTGAACCACAGGGTGGGGTGAAGGTATCTTGCTCAACGCATTTCGGGGTATAAGAAAACCCCTTCATCAGGAGCATATGACATCATACATCTTTTCGGAGGTATAAGTACATAAAATGTTTGAAAAAAGAGCGCCAAAAAACGGGGGAAAACGTCACTTCCGGTTTGCGTTCCATCGTGGAACGCACCGGAAGTGACGCCTCCCCCGCCTTACATAAGAATAATAATAAAGTTCCATCAGAGTCATAGAATACAAGTTAAAAAGTCATTGGTTGGTAGTCATTGGTTGTGCAATACATCATTGTAGCTACACTGCCATTGAAGCTGCCTTATGGTTTGGGGAACAGTTGGTTTGTTTCAGGTAAAAGAGCGGAGTCCCCCGCGTCACTTCCGGTTTTCGCTCCATCTGGGAACGGACCGGAGGTGTCGCCCTTTTGTAGTTACAAGTTGGGGCTAGAGTAATTCGGAGCCTGAGTGGCTCGTACCTGCAGCATTTGTCAAATGCCGTTTCTTCGTTTTGGATGGATTGAAGCTGGTGTCGGAACGTCACTTCCGGTATGCGCTCCAACATGGAACGCACCGGAAGTGCCGTTCTCCCTATTTGACACCAGACTGTCTCGGCTAGGGTAAGATAAAAGTGCTTGCATTCTCTTTTATATGGTTACATAGGGTATATTATAGTCCAGAATCTTATAGCCAGAGGTGTCTTTATATTTTTCATATTTCTGTTCTATGTTGGAGAAGCCGCAGTAAGGTACAGCACTTCCGGTTTGCGTTCCACCTTGGAACGCATCAGTGATCTCAACTATATACAATGCACTGCAACTGGGGATATACTCGTTTTATATTAAATTGGTGAGATTTTATATATAAAAGCATGTTAAAGGGTATAGATATAGAGCAGTGGAGACTAGGAGTAGTGGTTATATGTCAAAGAAACATACATATATACATATATATAGTAGTTGTGTGACAAGGAAAACATATATAAATATTTGTAAGTATAAATATAACCATAAACATAAATGTATTAAGATAATATTAAGACTATTTGTGTAAGAATACATTTCTATGAAAATACATTATTTTTTCAAAAAAATGCTAAAAATACTAAAATATTAAAATTGTTGAAAAATAAATATACATATATATATTCAATATCTACTTTGATCTAAAACATCGACTTGCCAACATATATGAAAAAAATATATATGAAAATAAATAAATAATAATTTTATAAATAAATAAAATAAAATGAAATAAATAAATATGTATATATATATATATATATATATATATATATATATATATATACACATTTCCTACAACAAAGTATATATGTGCCCGAGTGTTTTAGACCATCATTGTTGGTGCACTAGTAGGGCTGCAGTAAACTAATATTTTTGTAATCGAGTATTCTATCGATTATATTTCTCGATTCATCGAGTAATCTAATAAGAAAAAGCTACTTAAAATAACGTACGTAATTAGGCATGTATAAAGTTATTGGTTTGAAGGGGTTAATAACTTTATACATGCCTAATGCCAAGGTGCTTCCATTAACCCCTCCAATCCCAATGGGCATGTATAAAGTTATTGGTTTGAAGAGGTTAATGAAAGCCTTCATTAACCCCTCTCTAAACCAAAAACTTTATACATGCCAAGGTGGTGCCTGCAGCCTCCATTAACCACTCTCTCTCCATCTGCCTCCCCCCAGCCTCTGATCTGCCTGCCCCCAGCCTCTGATCTGCCCCCTCTGGTAACGAAAACCCCCCCCCCCCCTCCCCAGTATTAATCATTGGTGGCAGTGGCCACAGGGTCCCCCTCCTCTCCCCCATCATTGGTGGCAGTGGGCAGTTCCGATCGGAGCCCCAGCAGTGTAATGCTGGGGCTCCGATCGGTTACCATGGCAGCCAGGAGTCACGCTACTGAAGTCCTGGCTGCCATGGTATGTTAGTGAGCAGAGAGCAGCGCATTATACTCACGTGCGCTGTGGCCGACGGTCGCTCCTTCTCATAGGTCTGTGCGGCGCATTGCTAATGCTGTAAGCATTAGCAATCCGCCGCACAGACAGAAGAAGGAGCGACCGGCGGCCACAGCGCACGTGAGTATAATGCGCTGCTCTCTGCTCACTAACATACCATGGCAGCCAGGGCTTCAGCAGCGTGACTCCTGGCTGCCATGGTAACCGATCGGAGCCCCAGCATTACACTGCTGGGGCTCCGATCGGAACTGCAAACTGCCACCAATGATGGGGGGGGGGAGGGGGACCCTGTGGGATATGGCCGGCACATTCATTGGTGGCGCAGTGGCCACAGTCCCTCCCCTCCTTCTCCTACTCTGTCCTCATTGGTGTTCAGCTCAGCCGCGCACAGTGGGGAGGGAGAGACTCCCTCCGCTGTGCCGGCTCAGTCCTGCCTCTCTGGCCTCCGGAGGACACGGAAGCGGTGAGTAAGACGCTTAATTTCACTCCCGCTCCGTGATCATGTGATGTAACGATTACTCGATGCAGGGAAACTGCATCGGTGAATTTTTTGACTCGATTTAATCGAGTTATTCGAATAATCGTTTCAGCCCTATGCACTAGTCTATTGGTTATTTGGGAAGAAAACATTGGAACGCATCAGTGATCTCAACTATATACAATGCACTGCAACTGGGGATATACTCGTTTTATATTAAATTGGTGAGATTTTATATATAAAAGCATGTTAAAGGGTATAGATATAGAGCAGTGGAGACTAGGAGTAGTGGTTATATGTCAAAGAAACATACATATATACATATATATAGTAGTTGTGTGACAAGGAAAACATATATAAATATTTGTAAGTATAAATATAACCATAAACATAAATGTATTAAGATAATATTAAGACTATTTGTGTAAGAATACATTTCTATGAAAATACATTATTTTTTCTAAAAAATGCTAAAAATACTAAAATATTAAAATTGTTGAAAAATAAATATACATATATATATTCAATATCTACTTTGATCTAAAACATCGACTTGCCAACATATATGAAAAAAATATATATGAAAAAAAAATAATAATAATTTTATAAATAAATAAAATAAAATGAAATAAATAAATAAATATGTATATATATATATATATATATATATATATATATATATCTATACATTTCCTACAACAAAGTATATATGTGCCCGAGTGTTTTAGACCATCATTGTTGGTGCACTAGTAGGGCTGCAGTAAACTAATATTTTTGTAATCGAGTATTCTATCGATTATATTTCTCGATTCATCGAGTAATCTAATAAGAAAAAGCTACTTAAAATAACGTACGTAATTAGGCATGTATAAAGTTATTGGTTTGAAGGGGTTAATAACTTTATACATGCCTAATGCCAAGGTGCTTCCATTAACCCCTCCAATCCCAATGGGCATGTATAAAGTTATTGGTTTGAAGAGGTTAATGAAAGCCTTCATTAACCCCTCTCTAAACCAAAAACTTTATACATGCCAAGGTGGTGCCTGCAGCCTCCATTAACCACTCTCTCTCCATCTGCCTCCCCCCAGCCTCTGATCTGCCTCCCCCCAGCCTCTGATCTGCCTGCCCCCAGCCTCTGATCTGCCTCCCCCCAGCCTCTGATCTGCCTGCCCCCAGCCTCTGATCTGCCCCCTCTGGTAACGCAAACCCCCCCCCCCTCCCTCCCCAGTATTAATCATTGGTGGCAGTGGCCACAGGGTCCCCCTCCTCTCCCCCATCATTGGTGGCAGTGGGCAGTTCCGATCGGAGCCCCAGCAGTGTAATGCTGGGGCTCCGATCGGTTACCATGGCAGCCAGGAGTCACGCTACTGAAGTCCTGGCTGCCATGGTATGTTAGTGAGCAGTGTCTGATGTTGGTGTGATGAATGTTATACCGGGTGATGAGGTTATATTGATACCTATCATCAGGACCGGTGCAAAGATTTTTGCCAACACAAGCGAAGCTACATTTTGGCGCCCCCCCCCCCCCCTCGCAGCTCACCTGGCCTTGGTCCCATCTGCAGCAGCTGGCTTCTCCTCTGTGTGGTCCTGGTATCTTCTCTCTGCTTCAGACAATCGCTGCTTTGAGGACCGTATTTTTCGCCCTCTAAGACACACCTAGGTTTTAGAGGAGGATAATAAGAAAAAAATATTTTGCATTACACCTCAGGTCAGACCAGCAATCAGACCCCCAATGTTAATCAGACCTCAGATCAGACCTCCATTTCAGACATCAGCCCCCATCCATCAGCCCCCCATGTCAGCCATCATGCCGCCATGTCAGCCATTAGCCCCCATCCATCATGCCCCCATGTAAGTCATCATACCCCCATGTCAGCCATCAGCCACCCATGTCACATTTCTACCCCTCTATGTCAAATCACCCCCCTATGTCACATCAGCCCTCCATGTCACATTTCTCCCCCTCCATGTCACATTTTTCCGCCCTCCCCCAGGGTGCGCCCTAAGGCAGCCGCTTGGTCTGCCTTATGGTAGCAACGGCCCTGCCTATCATCTTTAATGGTTTTGGCTGGGGCAGGTTGTAGGGCAATATCTTGACTGATGGAGGTTGCTCGTCTAGCGGAGGTGTTGATCCATCCTTTTGGATATCCCTTATCCCTGAACCTGTCTTTCAGGACCTTTATTTGTTTTTCCATCACTTTTGTATCAGAACAGTTCCTTCTAATTCGTTTCATCTGTCCGTAGGGTATATTGTTTCTCCATTTTGAGTAATGACAACTTGAGTAATCTAAATAACTGTTGAAGTCTACTTTTTTTAAATGGGTTCTGGTAGTGATTTTATTGCTATTATTTTGATATTGATGTCCAGAAAAGTTGCCTCTTTTGGGTGGTGTTCGGAGGTAAATTTTAGGCCCCGGTTGTTCTGATTGATTTTTTCAATAAATTTTACTAGATCCTCTGAGCTGTTGTCCCATATGAATATGATATCGTCTATAAATCTTTTGAATATTATAATGTTTTTGTTTGACATCAATCCTGTTTTTTGTTCAAAATGTCCAACAAACAAATTAGGGTATGATGGGGCAAATTTTGTCCCCATAGCTGTTCCTTTTCTCTGTGTATAGAATTTTTCATTAAAAATAAAGTCGTTATGTTTTAGAATGAAGGAAATTGATTCCAGAATGAACTCTTTTTGTATTGAGGACATTTCTATGTCATTATTCAAGAAGTGTCGTACTGCTTCTAGGCCCAGATTGTGTTGGATATTGCTATAAAGTGAGGCTATATCGAGTGTTACCCAAGTGTAGTGTGGCTTCCATTCAATCTCATCCAGTATATTAATCAGGTTGGAGGAGTCTCTGAGGTAGGAGGGAAGTTTGAGAACATATTTCTGAAGGTATTTGTCGATGTATGCTGAAAGGTTAGAAGTGAGGGAATCAATGCCAGAGATGATTGGCCTACCGGGTGGACATGTGATAGATTTATGGATTTTTGGAAGAAAATAAAACCGGGCTATTGTCGGGTGGGTATTGGAGATGAAAGATTTTTCATTTTTATTTAAAATTTCTGTGCTGTATCCTGAATCGATCAGGGTTTGTAATTCTTTTTTGAAGTTTGGAGTGGGATCTTCATTAATGATGTTGTAATACTCAGCATCTGATAGAATTCTCAGTGATTCTTCTAAATAGTAGTTTTGATCCATAATGACTATACCCCCTCCCTTATCTGCACTTTTTATTTTGTTTAAGGGTCCAGTAGGGGGCAGTATTACTAATGAGAGCATTCTAGAAGGGAATTACTATTGGTGGGACTATGAGGAGTACTGTTACTATGGGGGGGGGGGGGAGCACTAATTTTTCTTCAGGATAGTATTTGGGGGGTGATGACAGAAAAGTAAGGAAGCTAAGATGTCTGTGCGTCACACTGTGCGGTTGTTCAATGAACTAGACCAGGCATCCTCAAACTGCAGCCCTCCAGCTGCAAAACTACAACTCCCAGCATGCCTGAACAGCCTACAGGTATTAGCTTACAGCAGGGCATTGTGGGAGTTGTAGTTTTACAACAGCTGGAGGGCCGCAGTTTGAGAATGGCTGAACTAGACCATATGCATTGGTGCTTGTGCCCGGATCTTTTGAGACCCTAGCAACGCCCAATGGGCATTGATGGGTCCAAAAGCAGTTGATCATAGTATAAAGTGACCTGACTGGTTGCTATGGGCAGTTTTCATAACACAGTCATTATAGTAATGGCCTACTATTGTAATAATTGGGTCCCCCCCTACATGACACCTACCCGTCCACTCTGCTTCTAATGGATTCTCAGCAGCTCCCAACTTGCATAATACACATAGGTGTAGTAACACGGGATGGCCTGCAGAGGCCGCTCCTGCACCTATTTACTCCCCACATTCCCATGGACAGCAAGTCACCTCATCCAAGGGTCTCCGCTGTCAGTCAGGTCGCTCAGCCCCACCCGCTCGCATTCTTTACAGTCATCACGACCCCGCCCACTGAGTTGTCAGCGTCCTAGCCCCGCCCCAATCCCCTGACAGTCAGCTGGAAGCGCTTGCACGTCACGAGGAAGCAGCCTGCCCCGCCCATGTTGTTCTCGCGAGAATTGAGGATTGGGGCGCCCGCGCTGCTGTAGGTTGCTGGTGGAGGACAGCGGGGCCGGGACTCGGAGAAAACGGAGAGTCGACACGGTGAGAGATGGCGGCCGAGAGCTGACTCGTCCGTAGCACACACACCGCATGTCACTTGCGGGCTCAGCGACACAACGCCCCAAATACCCTAGAGGTTCGGAAAGGGCCCAAACCTGGGAGATGCCCCCTTTCCTTGGGTCTGCTTTGAACAGCCAATAGGAGGCGGTGTGTGAACAAGTGACAGGTAACACACCCAATAGGAATTTGCATGGAGGCGGGTTTTTAACAACAGGGCTGGGACAGAATGTACGCTTTACAGACTTACTGTCTGAGCTCCCAGCCAGCACTGTCTGCTCCCACCCGGTCCTGGGTGCCTGCTCCCACCCAACACTGTGGTCCTGGGTGCCTGCTCCCACCCAACACTGTGGTCCTGGGTGCCTGCTCCCACCCAACACTGTGGTCCTGGGTGCCTGCTCCCACCCAACACTGTGGTCCTGGGTGCCTGCTCCCACCCAACACTGTGGTCCTGGGTGCCTGCTCCCACCCAACACTGTGGTCCTGGGTGCCTGCTCCCACCCAACACTGTGGTCCTGGGTGCCTGCTCCCACCCAACACTGTGGTCCTGGGTGCCTGCTCCCACCCAACACTGTGGTCCTGGGTGCCTGCTCCCACCCAACACTGTGGTCCTGGGTGCCTGCTCCCACCCAACACTGTGGTCCTGGGTGCCTGCTCCCACCCAACACTGTGGTCCTGGGTGCCTGCTCCCACCCAACACTGTGGTCCTGGGTGCCTGCTCCCACCCAACACTGTGGTCCTGGGTGCCTGCTCCCACCCAACACTGTGGTCCTGGGTGCCTGCTCCCACCCAACACTGTGGTCCTGGGTGCCTGCTCCCACCCAACACTGTGGTCCTGGGTGCCTGCTCCCACCATCTCCTGCGCCGCCCCGCCTGTCTCTCTCTAGTGTTGGGGACAGGTCTTTATTTCTCCTGGTCCCTTCTTATTATTGATGCTGCGGGGTCTGAATATATCACATGCTGGAGCCTCTGACCCTGAATTACTCCAGAATCTTCAGTCCTCCCTGTGTCTGCTCCCTCCCCTGCTTTTCCCCGCTCTCCCTGACGTCCCGCTGTAGTAGTGTACTCGCCGTATAACCGGCCTCCATCCAGTAACTGGTGTACGGACAGTCTGGGGCTGGTCACGTTGTGGAGCACAATGGCGGTTTTGTGCAGATATTAGTTGTTTGTGTCTTTTACTCTGCTTTTGTGTAGCTTCATACTGGACTTTACAGTAATAATACTCATCATTACTACTTGTGAAATCTGATGTGGCTCCTCATAGTCTGTAGTACGATCTGTATGTAGCCACTAATTTATAATAACTGTAGCTCTAGCAACCCCCCAAAAAACTGGGTTTAGTGTTGCTACAACCTTGTCGGTGAAGGGGGTTGTGCAAGTGAAGCCCTGCAGTCCACAGACAGGTGATCGCTGGTGGTCCGGCTGCTGGAATCCCCCATCATTAGCAGGGAAAGCTGCGTAAATGAGCAGTCAATCACCCGATAAACGAGCGAAACGCTAGATCATCAGGTGATCCTGTCGTTCCTGCAGGCCCATCAATCATCGTTTCTGGGCAGCAGATGGTGCAGTCTAAACAGCGATCTGCTGCCCAGAAACAATGATTCTTTATGGAGTCAAGTGATTGCAGTAGCGATCCCTCGTCCTGATACTGTGAAGGAGATTACTGACTGTCGGGATGGAACAATAATCGGGACGTGTAAACCCGCCTCAAAGGTCCATTCAGACATCAGTAGTGCATTGCGGATCCGCAATACACCCAGCCGCCACCCCCCATAGAACTGCCTATTCTTGTCCACAATTGCGGACAAGAATAGGACATGTTCTATTTTTTTTCTGGAGCCGCGGACCGGAAGATCAGGGGCGCGCTCCGGAAATGTCTCCCCATCCATTCCGTCCGCATAGAGAATGAATGGGTCCGCACTCGTTCTGCAATTTGCGGAACGGATGCGGACCCATTATACGGACGTGTGAATGGAGCCTAATTCTGCCAGAAACAGCCGATCGCCGCTCCTCCTTACAATTTGTGTTGGTGGTTTGAACAGGCATCCATGACCTCCCTGATAGCGATAGGGGGACGTACCTGCATTTTATCCTGTAGTCATTGGACATTTATCAGTTATTGAGGAGATATGTTATAAATGTTTATAACCAAGTTACCCATTTAGGGTACGTTCACACTGCGTATTCTGCAGGAGAACCGCCACAGTTTCTACTGTGGTTTTCACGTTGAATGCCATGGGCCTGCTTGTAGTTTAGCCTCATTGAATGGAGCTAAACCGAAAACACACGTTGGCCGCAGAGTCCGAGGGGAGATTTATCAAGACTGGCGCTTTCTGCGCTGATGATATCCCCTGCGCTGCCGGAGGATGCGCCTAATGTTTACAAGATTCTGGCCTTGTTATAAATTAGTCTCATCCTCCTGCAGTCAGTGCGCCTGAACAGAAATGTAATGAAGATTAAGTTGTTGTGGTGACTGGGCACGCCGCCTTCTAGCCCTTGCCACCGCCCCCTTCTGAAAAGTGTCGAGGGCAGCATAAAACTGCACTTTGCAACTTAAAAAATAAAATAAAATTGCGACTTTTTAATGCCATTTTTTCATCGCAGGCAGATAAATCTTCCCCTGTGTGCTTAGAGAGGCCATGTCCTATCTCACCGCGGGTGCTGCTTATAAGCATTGGCCAAGGATATCTGACCAAAATTCAGGTAAAAAAATTTGGAGTGGAACATTATTAGGCCTCCTTTGTGGCACCTCTTTTTTTGTCCTTTTAATACCATGAATTTCTTGCTTTCTTTGGATGGTGTGTTTTATTTTTCATGAACTTTTTTTATCCACACATTTTTTCATTTCCTATAGAAAAGCCTTATACCTAGAACATGCTGGGGCGGATATATGAAGCAGTTTCCGCCAGTTTTATGGTAAAAAAATAAATAAAAATAAGTTCATCCTATGGTGCACACCATATTTACTCCACCTTTTGTCAGTGTGTGACTTCTCCTGCCACTTTTGAAAAGTGAGCAGGTTTTAGCGGTAGGGGGCGTGACCTCCTGTGACCCGTCAGACTTACTGTATGTTAGAACCAGGTGAAAATTATAGTTCAATCCTACGCCAGCCCATAGATGACGTAGGATGGAATTTCTGGTGCACGAACTGCCAGAAAGTAAGTCCGTTTAATTATTATATCGTAGATTTTGCACAATTGGACTGTAGTACCAGTGTTAGGGCTCATTCACATGGCCGTTTGAATGTGTGCGGACCCATTCATTTCAATAGGGCAGCAAAAGATGCGGACAGCACACCCTGTGCTGTCCACATCCGTAGTTCCATTCCGTGGCCCTGCAAAAAAGATAGATCATGTCCTATTTTTGTCGGACAAGAATAGGCATTTTCTCTGATAGTGCCGGCCATGTGCGATCCGCAATTCACCTAAAAACTGGCGTCATGAAATTGACCTGTGTATGTTTTCTGTAGAATTTATTGGCTGCTTCTATAAAGAGTAGCATTGCCTCATGTAGTGCAATCAGGTCAGTTTTACCCTAACCTCCACATGATGGCTGCATTATCCCGACTGAATACGGCTCCTCTGACTGCACTCGCAGCATCGTGACGATTTCTGATGCTGTGCAATGCTTCCTGATTATGGGTCTACTGTACTGAACTGACATGATTCTAGGAGTACGGTGCAGTAGATCTGCATTCAGGCAGGAACTCGCAGCACCCTAAATGTGAGTACAGTCAGAGGAGCAGCCGTCTCTGAACACACTCATGTTATTAGCCTTCTGGTGCGCGGTGTTGGGCTGACCTCACATTTAGGGCTCATTCAGATGGCCATATGTGTTTTTGCGGGCTACAAATTGCAGATTCCGCAAAACACTGATACCAGCCCGCTTGCTTTCCACATTTTGCAGAACGCACACGGCCAGTCCTATGATAGAAATGCCTATTGTCCGCCTATTTGAAGCACGCTGTGCTGCCTGCATCTTTTGCAGCTCCATTGAAATAAATAGGTGTCACGATCCCTCCTGTGACAGAGGTTAGAATATCTAAGAGACTGGCTGACACGTGAGGTTATCTGACAGCCTCTTGGTTTTCACTTATTGCAGTGTTGTTGTTGGTAATGACCACACCTCTTGTGTCAGGTGTAGCTTGTGGTCATTACTTCCTCTGTTTAGTCTGGACTCGTACTTCTTACCATACGGTTGATATTATCTGCCTGGCGTTGGAAGAGCTTGGTGTGGTTCTCATCTGAGTTGCTGCTCATCCATTTTCTTTTGAAGCTGAGTATACTTCTCGTTGTATTTTATTGTTCCCATTTGTTCGTTTTTTACTAGGCCCCAGGGAGACGCTGGTTCGTTCATCTAGGAAGTAACCAGTAGTCTCAGACCCTGTCACTACTCCTAGGACTAGTAAGGGTTACTAGGGCCTAGGTTTCCGGTGTATGAATATTCCCACCTTCAGGGTCTATTCACACTGACAGGAGTCAGAGTTAGGCCCCTTTCACACGGGTGTTGCGGGAAAATGTGCGGGTGCGTTACGGGAACACCCGCAATTTTTCTGCGCGAGTGCAAAACATTGTAATGCGTTTTGCACTCGCGTGAAAAAAATCGCGCATGTTTGGTACCCAAACCCGAAGTTCGGGCTTGGGATCTGTGTTCTGTAGATTGTTTGTTTTATTTTCCCTTATAACATGGTTATAACGGAAAATAATAGCATTCTGAATACAGAATGCATAGTCAAATAGCGCTGGAGGGGTTAAAAAAATAAATAAAAATTATTTAACTCACCACCAAGTCCACTTGTTCGCGTAGCCCGGCATCTCTTTTGCTGAACAGGACCTGGGGGGAGCATTAATTACATGAACAGGACCTGTGATGACGTCACTCCGGTCATCACGTGGTCCGTCACATGATCTTTTACCATGGTGATGGATCATGTGATGGAACATGTGATGACTGGAGTGACGTCATCACAGGTCCTGTTCATGTAATTAATGCTCACCCCAGGTCCTGTTCAGCAAAGGAGACAGACGAGAAGCCGGCTACGCGAACAAGTGGACTAAGGTGAGTTAAATTATTTATTCTTTTTTTTAACCCCTCCAGCGCTATTTGACTATGCATTCTGTATTCAGAATGCTATTATTTTCCCTTATAACCATGTTATAAGGGAAAATAATAATGATCGGGTCTCCATCCCGATCGTCTCCTAGCAACTGTGCGTGAAAATCGCACTGCATCCGCACTTGCTTGCGGATGCTTGCGATTTTCACCAAACCCCATTCACTTCTATGGGGCCTGCGTTGCGTGGATTATCGCAACGCACAAAGAGGAGCATGCTGCGATTTTCACACAACGCATAAGTGATGCGTGAAAATCACCGCTCATGTGAACAGCCCCATAGAAATGAATGGGTCGGTATTCAGTGCGGGTGCAATGCGTTCAACTCGCGCATCGAATCCGCGCGGAATACTCGCCCGTGTGAAAGGGGCCTTAGGGTTTCCTAGGTGGTTACCGGTTCCCTTTCCCTAGCCTTGAGGCCTAGTTTCTGGTCATTTTCCTTCTGTTATCATTCTGGTGTTCCTCCCTTCCCCCTACGCTGTGACAATGGGTCCACATCCGATCCACAAATTGGGGATCGTATGTAGTCACCAACATACAGCCGTCTGGATGATCCCTTACCGTGCTCGGTGTGAGATCTGGTTACTTTGTGGTGTTCCTGGATCTTCCGTTTCTGAACCCTTCCCGGTAATTACTAGCAGGTTTTCTTACATTGACATATTGGTGTCTCGCATCCCATCATACAGGTCCTATGTGGTTATATTGCGGTAGTGAAGAGCGAGCCTGCTCTACCAGTTACACAGACTGTTCTTCAAGAGCATTCAGCTCTGATAAAGATGCTTTGAAGCCGCCTTCAATAGTGGGGGTATTCAGTTCTGAGGCTGGTAATCCCTTCTTTTGTCTACCATGGGGCCAAATTTTCTTCCCAGTCAGGATCATGTTTTTTGAGGCTGTCTATAGATGTAACTATTGTCATTAGCCGTCCAGCCATTAATGATTGGCACTAAAATAGCTTCACATTTCTACTTTCCAGTTGGAGTCTCACTGGCCAGTACAGTTATAGGACCTGCCATAGGGAAGGCCACACAGTCAGGGTTCCTGGTGCTGTTTTGGAAGCCAAAACCAGGAGTGAATTCAGAAAGAGGAGAAGTTGTATCTCTGTCCTTCACCCTCATGTCCTCTGCTAAGAAGATCTGCAGGCTTGTTCTGTCTCAAAAGCTACAGCAGGAGACAGCAGTGGTACCAGATGTCGTGATTAAAATTGGAAACCATGCTGGAGCACAACCATATCCGTATATCGGTCCGCAATCCACAAATCCGTAAAATATGGATACCTTCCGTGTACACTCCACCCATTTCTCACTCCCATCAATAGAAATGGCGGTCCTCATCCGCAAAATGGACCTGAATAGGACACGTTGTATAATTTGTATAACAGCCACACGGATCTGCCAAAAATAAGGATGTATGCATGGTCCCATAGAATTCAATGGGTCCATGTGCTTTCCACAAAAATAGCAGCTAGCAAACATACGGTAGTGTGCAGGAGGCCTAAGGCTCTATTCTCACGACCGTATTTTTGGTCCGCATCCAATCTGCCTGTTTTGCAGTTAGGATGAGGACCCACTCATTTCAATGGGTCCATCCATATGTCCTTCCCGCAGCACCCGAAAAAAAAAAAATAGAACATATCCTATTCTTGCATGTTTTGCGGACAAGAATAGGCATAGTTACAATGGATCTGCAAAATGATGTCATCTGAATTTTTGCGGACTGCAAAAAACATAGTGTGAATGCACCCTCAGGTCTCATGCACACGTCCATAGTTTTTGTTCTGCATTGTTTGCGGATTCGATGCGCACCTATTCACTTCAGTGGGGCTGCAAAAGATGCGGACAGCACACCGTGTTCTGTCCACATCCGTAAGTCCGTTCGGCAGCCCTACAAAAAAAAAAACATGTCCTATTGTCCTCATTACGGACAAGGATAGGACTATTCTATAGAGAGCAGGAAATTCGGTTCTGCAAACTGCGAAACTCACACGGCCGGTATCCTTATTTTGCGGATCCGCAATTTGTGGACCGCAAAAACACCAACAGTTGTGTGTATGAGCCCTAACTCTGAGAACCATTCATTGGTTATATTTCAATCCTGTTTTTGGTTCCCCCTCAGCCATCTGACCACCTAAAAATAGTCAGGAAGAAAACCTTATTTCTGTTGTTCGTTCCCCTCTTTCGTGTCCTCTGCACTCTCTGTACATGTGAGCGGAAAGACAGAAATTATGGGAATATTTAATCCATCAGGACAGCAATGGCCCCTGACGTCCCCCTTGACTATACTGGGTTCATTGGGTCTTTGTCATATTACCGGGCAGCGTGGTGTTATTTTGTGTCTCTCTTGTGGTGGAATCTCCTAAGGAGGTGCCAGAGTAGATCTGAACACCCTTTAAAGGGTAACTGTCATATAAAAAAAAAAAAAATGTATGTAATTGGATTGGTCTGACTAAGTTTACCTTGTTCCCTAGTTAATACTTTTGCATAGGTATTGAATTACCTAGTAATTGCAGCATGTTCTTTCCTCCCCCAGGTGTCCTCTGTCTCCTATCTTCTATATACAGAAGACGGAGGTAGCAGTGGGCAGTAGGGTTGTTGCGATACAAAAATTTTGATTCGATTCAGATACCATAAAAAAGTATTGCGATACTCGATACCATGCGAAAAAAATAAAATGCCAAAAAAGCCACGTGCTTTCTGCATTTAAAAAAATGGAGAATCAATCAGTTCTTATTTATATATACTTTTTTCTGTTCCAGCGTTCACTACATAGGAGATTTGTGTGTGTATATATATATATATATATATATATATATATATATATATATATATATTTTTAATAGTTTGGACTTTTCAGACGTGGCAATATGTGATATGTTTATTTATTATTTATATATTTTATATGTAAAATTGGGAAACCTTTTTATTTATTTTTTTACTTTTTATTAACTATTTCCCTCCTTAGGGGCTAGAACCTGGGGTCTTTTCATCCCTTGTCCTATTCACCCTGATATAGAGCTCTATTAGGGTGAATAGGACCTCACACTCTCCCTGCTGCCCTGTGCACAGTACACACAGCAGCAGGGAGATTACCATGGCAGCCAGGGCTTCAGTAGCGTCCTGGCTGCCATGCTGGGGCTCTGATCAGAACGGCCACCAATGAGAAGGGGAGGAAACCCTGATTTTAATACTAGGGGGGAGGGGTGGGGGGCGCACTGCACCACCAATGATTTTAATACTGGGTGGGGCGCACTGCACCACCAATGATTTTAATACTGGGGAGGGGGGGTGGGTACACTGCGCCACCAATGATTAGCCTTTAATACAGGAGACGGGTGCCGGCAGCAGATCAGCGGCAGTTAACCCCTCAGGTGCTGCACCTGAAGGGTTAACTGGCGCTGATTGCAGCTCCCTGTCAGAGGCAGGGTGCCGGCTATGTGATTCTGCTGCCGGCACCTGCCTCCTATATTAAAGGTTAACTATCATTGGTGGCACAGCGCACCCGCCCCTCTCTCTTATTGGCAGCAGCGGCACAGGTGGGAGGGAAAGAGTGATGACTGAGGGAACATGAGCGCGCTGACAGCAGTGCGCTCAATGTTCTCTGATGCTAGGCTGCCCAGTAGGGCAGCCTAGTATCGATAAATGTCAAATCCCGGTATTGTATCGATACCGGGACAAAAGTATTGATATTTCGATACCCGCAACAACCCTAGTGGGCAGTCCCGAACGCTGCATGCGTGCTCCCTTTGGACCGGTATAGTGCCAATATTCGTAATAAAAATTTGCAAACAACTATTCAGGAGGAAAAGGGCGTGTTTAAGTCTGGAGAAAGCAGATTGGTTGGGGTGAGGCTGCGAGTTCCCGAGATGAGCCAAATGAATTCTGGGTAGTTAGGGAGGTCTTATCCTCAGGGTAAGGGCATCGGTGGCCATCTTGAGAAGATAGTCAGAAATACTTTAAAATAATGATTACTGAAGTTAGCTGTCATTTTGTAATGCATTTCTTTTACCTCTAGGCCCCATTCACACAACCGTATATATATATTTTTTTTCTCTGCATTCGTTCCACATTTTTTGTGGAACGGATGCGGACCCATTCATTTCAATAGGTCCGCAAAAAATACAGGCAGCGCACCGTGTGCTGTTCGCATTCGTGTGTCCGTTCCGCAGCCCCTCAAAAAAGATAGTGAGTTGTTGGATCACACTCTAGGTGGGGAATATTTCGTGGGTGTCAGGAGACGGTTCCCAGGCCGAGTTGCAATATAGAGAAAGACTCCTGAAAACCACTTTTATGCTTTACGTGCAGTACTTTATTGCATAGGCTGTTTTCCAGTTCGCAAAACGTTTTTCGGCATAAAGCCTTTTTCAGAACACTGGATGAGCCGCTTGTGCTGGTATAGTAATATGGACTAAGGTCCGAGGTTTGGGGGCTCTGTGGCCTGGAGTGCGCTTGTGGGATGTAGGCGGCTCTAAAAAAGATAGAGCATGTCCTATTCTTGTCCGTTTTGCGGACAAGGATAGGCATTGTTATAGTGGGTCAGAAGATTGACAGAGCCATGTGTGATGATAATGATTTCCCTGCCTGGTCCTGTCAATTAAAGTGCAGATGGCGCAGCAGTTGCAGAGAGAGCAGAGCCTCTTAAGTGTAACTGCAACGCCCCTGTTGCTCCTAGAGGCTTATTTGCATATATTGAAACAATTTTTCTCAGTAATATGAGCACATATGAACATGGGACCAACACAGATGTCTTCAGCTGCCAAGTGCACATGTAACAGGTCAGCCAGTGTCATAGGGACAAATCTGCCCTTTAGATAAAGGCTCTTTAAAAATCATAGTAATCCCAGAGAACCCTTTTAAAGGGGTTTTTCCTGTAATGAACATTATTTATTATTATTTTTTTTTAATAAGTGTCTGCAGCCACCCCCTTAAACAAAAAATTCATACTTAACTGCTCCACGCCGCTCTGGTCCCCCCTACTGCATCTGTGTCCATCTTCCGGCAGGTGCATGGTCACATTCACCATTCCAGCCAATAACTGGCTTTAGTGGTGACGTGCTCCTTATGGCGTCATCACCACTGAAGCCAGTCATTGTCTGGAGCAGCACATGTGATCATGCACCACTGGATGTGACAGTGCGGGGACCGGAAGATGGACACAGCGGAGGCAGTGCAGAGGACTAGAGCGGTGTGGAGTAGTTAAAGGGGTTCATTCAAGTGAACAGAGCTTGGCCGTCCCCAGGCCGGTTGATACTAGCCGTGACTTCACTGGGCCTGCGGTAAACAGCGAGAAGGCCACGGCGCTGCTGGAGCGCCGCTGCCTTCTCGAACAGCTGATCGGCAGAGGTCCCGGGTGTTGGACACCCGCCGGTCATATGCTGATGATCTATCCAGAGGATAGATCATCAATAAAAAAAAAACTGCAGAACCTCTTTAAATATGAATCAGGGGGCAGACTGTGGTCACTTGCTAAAAAAAAATCTTAATTACCAGAAAAGCCCTTTTAGGGTACCTGCACATGGTAAAAAATTTGTATGCATGAAATCTGCACAAAAAAAGGCTCAAATCCGTATTGTTTTTTATGAACTCGTGTGGTGTTTGATACGGGGTTTAGTGCAGATTTTCTTTTTATGTTAACAACCCCATTGAGGTTTTTGGGGAATACCCCTCTACAGAGTGGGTGGAGCGCACAAACAATTGACATGCTGCAGATTTTAAAATCCACCCAACATGTCAGTTTCCACATGGAAGAAAAAAACAAAGGGGGTCATTTACTAACCAGAAATACGCATATACTAGGTGTATTCCGGGCACAGTTCTGTGACTTTTCCCCTCTCACGCCAGGTCTAAAAAAGTGGGCGGGGAAGGGCCCGGGCCGGTAGGCCCATATCATTTACCATTTCCTGCGCCTGTCTAATTGTAAGACAGCCAGGAAGCAGTCTTACACTTAGGGCTTATTCACACGAACCGTATGAATGAGTCCGCGGACCCATTCATTTCAATTCCCAACCAAAAACTCCATGTGTAACTTGCGGTTTTGTGTAGCTCTCACCCTTGCATTGCAAAGAGTGCAATCCGCAAAAAGAATCGCCATGCTGCGAATTTCAGAATCCGCACGGAACGGAAAAAGCAAAGTGTGCATGAGATTTGTGTAATCTCATACACTTCGCTGGTGCTGTTCTGCGCTGCAGTTTTTCTGCGAAGGAATCTGTGTGGGGGAAAAATGGCGTAATCTGTAACGTGTGCAGGTAGTCATACAGTCTGTGGGGCTTGGTGCCGGAGCAGTGTATGCAGGCTGCCATCCTGACCAGAAAAGCACGTACTGTCCACGGTTCTGTCGGCACACCGTGCCTGCCGTCACATGGCTCAGAAGAGGGCACAGTGCATGGAACTACACTTGTACAGGGAGTGCAGAATTATTAGGCAAATGAGTATTTTGACCACATCATCCTCTTTATGCATGTTGTCTTACTCCAAGCTGTTTAGGCTCGAAAGCCTACTACCAATTAAGCATATTAGGTGATGTGCATCTCTGTAATGAGAAGGGGTGTGGTCTAATGACATCAACACCCTATATCAGGTGTGCATAATTATTAGGCAACTTCCTTTCCTTTGGCAAAATGGGTCAAAAGAAGGACTTGACAGGCTCAGAAAAGTCAAAAATAGTGAGATATCTTGCAGAGGGATGCAGCACTCTTAAAATTGCAAAGCTTCTGAAGCGTGATCATCGAACAATCAAGCGTTTCATTCAAAATAGTCAACAGGGTCGCAAGAAGCGTGTGGAAAAACCAAGGCGCAAAATAACTGCCCATGAACTGAGAAAAGTCAAGCGTGCAGCTGCCAAGATGCCACTTGCCACCAGTTTGGCCATATTTCAGAGCTGCAACATCACTGGAGTGCCCAAAAGCACAAGGTGTGCAATACTCAGAGACATGGCCAAGGTAAGAAAGGCTGAAAGACGACCACCACTGAACAAGACACACAAGCTGAAACGTCAAGACTGGGCCAAGAAATATCTCAAGACTGATTTTTCTAAGGTTTTATGGACTGATGAAATGAGAGTGAGTCTTGATGGGCCAGATGGATGGGCCCGTGGCTGGATTGGTAAAGGGCAGAGAGCTCCAGTCCGACTCAGACGCCAGCAAGGTGGAGGTGGAGTACTGGTTTGGGCTGGTATCATCAAAGATGAGCTTGTGGGGCCTTTTCGGGTTGAGGATGGAGTCAAGCTCAACTCCCAGTCCTACTGCCAGTTTCTGGAAGACACCTTCAAGCAGTGGTACAGGAAGAAGTCTGCATCCTTCAAGAAAAACATGATTTTCATGCAGGACAATGCTCCATCACACGCGTCCAAGTACTCCACAGCGTGGCTGGCAAGAAAGGGTATAAAAGAAGAAAATCTAATGACATGGCCTTCTTGTTCACCTGATCTGAACCCCATTGAGAACCTGTGGTCCATCATCAAATGTGAGATTTACAAGGAGGGAAAACAGTACACCTCTCTGAACAGTGTCTGGGAGGCTGTGGTTGCTGCTGCACGCAATGTTGATGGTGAACAGATCAAAACACTGACAGAATCCATGGATGGCAGGCTTTTGAGTGTCCTTGCAAAGAAAGGTGGCTATATTGGTCACTGATTTGTTTTGTTTTTGAATGTCAGAAATGTATATTTGTGAATGTTGAGATGTTATATTGGTTTCACTGGTAAAAATAAATAATTGAAATGGGTATATATTTGTTTTTTGTTAAGTTGCCTAATAATTATGCACAGTAATAGTCACCTGCACACACAGATATCCCCCTAAAATAGCTAAAACTAAAAACTACTTCCAAAAATATTCAGCTTTGATATTAGAGTTTTTTGGGTTCATTGAGAACATGGTTGTTGTTCAATAATAAAATTAATCCTCAAAAATACAACTTGCCTAATAATTCTGCACTCCCTGTATAGAGAGAGATGAGTATATCTGTGTGAGTATAGGATACATGGACTACTGTATATATGGAGAGTATGTGATAGGAGTTATGTATACCATATGACTGGAAGAGTATACAGTGCTTTCTCAAGATACAATGGTCTCGGGATACAATATGTTCAACATACAAGGGTCTTTTCTGACCCATCGTAAGTTGAAACTAAACTCAACATACAATGCCTCAGACTCAGATCCAACCAATCAAGGTCACTTCTCTGGTAAAATAGCTGCTATTCCTGGATGTTATGTGTAAGGACTTGTTTTATCTTTAGTTATCTGCTTATTTTTCTTCAATCTTCATTTTCTCTTATCTTGGATGACATTTTGGGGCTTGGGAACCGATAACTCAAGTTACCACTTGAGGGACCACTGTATAAGAAGTCTATATTATGTATGAGAAGTATGGTGCGTTTATGGTTAGTCTATACATGGTCTGACTGTGGTGGCCAACACTGTGACTTACCTGCATCTTCATTGTGCTCACTTTCCCACTGGCCCATTGTGCTAAGAGATTCAGTCACTTATTTATGTCGCGCTTAGTTAGGACACCATAAAACTGGTGACGGGTTCCCTTTAAATATTTCAGGTCTAGCAATGTGGCTTAGTTATGTCTCACTTGATTCCTTTATCTAGGAAAAATGTATCTGTGCCTGGCGTGCCCCCCTCTAGACCCCCGTCTGGCGTGCCGCCAGGCGTGTCCGTCTGCCGCTGGGCAGTGGCCTCCTACTGGTGCCCTGACGCATAAAAGTAACAAGGTAGGAGGCAGGAAGTTAAGTTAAAGCTAAAGGGGTCCTAAGGTGAAGACCTCCGGTAAGGACCCAGTGTAACAGAAAGATTAGGGAAAGCCTAGTGGAGATGAGTGGTAGTTCAATCTATGCACTCTACTATCATTTGGGGAGTGGAGTAGCCTACAGTGCCTATTCACGATCTACAGTTTACCGCACAGCTGTATTTGGAGCCACATTCCTCCATGGACAATACTAATGGTAATTCTATGTAATTCAAGGAGTGCAAGACATATATACTGACCATGTGATTTATAGGGTATAGTATACTCTACAGCTGGAGATAGGATGGGTCAGCCTAAAGTTAAAGGAACATTAATGTGACCAGAGCACTGAAATTTAGTAAAGATCCTACCCAGACCTGTTATATGGGAGGCAGCACCATCCTGGCTGGGAATTTGTCTTGTATGGATTATAGCTAACCCTTCTATGCCAATAAATTGGTATAACCTACCTCAAGACAAGTGATTTTCAGTAAATGTCAACTTATGCCCAACTAAATTCTTCTGTTATTCTATCTATTTGCACCTAAGGGTGCTG
The DNA here is from genome assembly GCF_014858855.1 of Bufo gargarizans. NCBI lineage: Eukaryota > Metazoa > Chordata > Amphibia > Anura > Bufonidae > Bufo > Bufo gargarizans. Next base: position 105,368,434 of record NC_058082.1, read on the forward strand.
ATGTCACAAACATTAGGGACCCTGTCTTCATTGCACCTAATACCCATAACCTCAAGGGCACCTCTGTCATCCCTGGGAAGGAGACTCCCCTCCCTGCACGACAACCCAGGGGGCTACAAAACGGCAATGGAGACTGTGCATTCCTCTGTCCACATTCACACTTACAGCCATGCTCACACAGATAAGCTGTGGCTATGTGCGCTGCATAGGTCCTGTGTCTCCTGGCCAGTGCCATGTAAAGATCTTGTGAAACCCTTAAGACTGGCTCTGACCTTGAAGCTATGCGGGCAGGTGGGTTCTTGGTTGGCCTGGTTTCGTCAAGAGAGTTATTTCTCCTTTTTTCTCCCTTGAGTTCATACCAACAACTCCTGGTTCAGGGTCCGCGCATGTCCTGGACCAGTATGAAGTTAATAGTACAGTTTGGTTACCTCATTGTTGATGTCCATGCCTGCCGCGTGCCAGTGCTGTCAGCTTGGCTCTATTTCTTATTTATACCTTGTAGACATTCCGGAGTTGGTTGATTATCATGTTATAACAATTAAGCTCTTGGGAATGAACTGCAATGGGGGTCTACAGTAAATGTGTACTCTGTGTAGTGGTTATATATGATGTTACAATATTTTAGCTGATTTTAGAGCGAGTCACTTTTACGCAATGGTACTTACCATATAGACTAGGCTTAGAGGTAAAGGGCATCCTTTTTATGGACGACGTCTAATAAGTCTAATTTATTCTTCCTCTAATTAAAGGGGTTGCCGGACATACCCTTATTTTCACCCAGACAGCCCCCCTGAGGCTAGCATCGGAGCATCTCATGCTCCGATACGCTCCCGTGCCCTGCGCTAACTGCTGTAACTTCCGCCCAGCAGTGTGTTCGGTGACGTCACCGGCTCTGAGGGGCGGGCTTTAGCTCTGCCCTAGCCGTTTTACTGGCTAGGGCAGAGCTAAATCCCGCCCATCAGTGCCGGTGATGACACTGGGGTCCTGGCAGCCCCATGGAGAGCCCCGGTACGTCACCGGATCTCCTAAAAATGCCTTTGCCCTGCGCGATTTAGCGGCAGGGCAAAGGAGAGCATCGGAGCATGAACTGCTCCAATGCTCATGTCAGGGGGGCTGCCGGGGGGGAAATGGAGGGATGTCCGGGTTCAGCTCTGAACCCGGACAACCCCTTTAAGTATTTAAGTCTATAAACAGAGGTAGGTCTGTTAATCAAGGAATTAGACTTGCCTGTAATTCGGTTTCCAGAGATTCCCTCATGACGGCACCCGTACATCCCCTCCCTTACTGACTATGTAAATATTGCATATAAGATTTTCTTATGATTTTAATAAATCAGTTGCATTCATCCTGGTGTAGTAATTTGGAAAAACACTGGTGGGTGGAGGTGGGAGGGACCTTTTTTAACCTCTGTTCGCCTTTGACCTTCTTGGGACAGGAAACAACCTCCAATTGTCCTGTCATGAGGGAATCTCCGGAAAACGAATTAACTGTAAGTCTAATTCCTATTTTTTTGCGGGGCTGCGGAACGGAAGTGCGGATGGCACACTGTGCGCTGTTCGTATCTTTTGCGGCCCCATTGAAAATGAATGGGTCCGCACCTGTTCCGCAAAATTGTGGAACGGGTGCAAACCCATTTTGCGGACATATGAATGGACCCTTAGTCTGCCATGTGCAGGTAGCCTAAGGGTCTCCAAGACTCATACCTTTACTGTCTTTAGATACTAAAGCTCTGTTCACATTTGCGTTTGAGCTTCCATCAGCAGCTCAGCACGCAGCACTATGGAACCCTGGCAGACCCCCCCATACATAGTACAGCAGCTGTGCTTGGTATTGCAGTTCCAGCCCCATTCACTTTAATGCTGGACCCCTGCCGATTGGATATTGATGACCTATCCATAGAGGTCATCGCTATTTATTACCGGATGACCCCTTTAAAGACCAGCTTGAAGGCTATCTTGTATTTATGTGCATTTTAAAGGGTGAATCGGGCCCGTTTCAGCTATATTTACACGAGACAGCTATGTTGCAGAAATTTGTGCAAATTAAACCTAGTTCCATTTATCTTAAAAGGGGCTATCCGACTGTAACTGAGGATAGACCATCAGTATCTGATCAGCATTCATCTCAATGGGACGTGCAGAAATCCACGTGTTTGCTGCCAACCAAATTAAAGGTTATAGGACTCATCAGGATCTGACGGGGAACCTTTCTGCTGCACTGAGGAAGGGCAACTTTATGTAGTGAGAGACCCGCTGATTTCATTGGTCCGTCACTGCTGTGATGGCATGCAGGTCTAGCGCTGGGAGTCCAAAGTGGCTCGCTGACCCTGCCACCGGATGATGGACAGAGTTATTGTTCTGTGCCCATTTATTATTCAGCCTAAGAAAGTTGCAGTCCAAAATTCACTTATTTTATTAAGAGGCGTGCCCTTCAGCAAAACTGCGGGAGTTCCTGGTAACATGTTGCGCACCATCGCTATGTGTGAACCCAGCCTTGTCTGTGGGCACTAAATGCAATTTCTGATTCTAAAAATTGTAGCAACCATAAGATGGGCATTTCTACCAAATGGCTTTTACAGTGCCGTCGGAGAGCTTGGATATTGTGGCGCCCCAAAAGATGCGGAGTCTGCATCTTTTCTTCCGTTCCACCCCCCGGCAAAATAAATAAAACGCACTATTCTTGTCAGTGAAAATAAGGATGTGGCCCCATTGAAGTCTATGGGTCTGCAAAAATGTGGACTGCAGTCAGTTGATTTTTATTTTTTATTTTTTTTGCAGACATGCTGAACTGTCCGCAATAATGCTGCTGAATACTGCCATCTGAATGAACCCTAAAGGTGATGCCAATCTCCCGGTGAATTGCAGACACTGGTCATTGTTTCTGGGCAGGAGATTGTTCTGTGTGAACTGGAATCTGCTGTCCAGAAATAATGAATCTGTATGGGGGACAATCGATCATAGCAGCGATCACTCGTCCCCTTAGAGAGGAGATTAGGTAAATGCAGCTATTCTCTCCACTGACGAGCAGGAAATGGTTCATTCCAGATAATTGCCTCGTCAGTTGGCCCAGGTAAAGGGGGCTTTAGCGAGTATAGTTGGATTCAGTTACTTGTTCCACTGTAACTTATAACTTTTTAATGATATCAATGCTTTTTTTTTTTTTTTTTTTCTTTTGCGATTTATTTTATTTTTCCATCACATTATTTACTTCTCGTTTCCATGGTTGCGACCACCATTCAGTTCAGTTCAGCGTCGATGGCCGTACTTGCATACTATAGGAAAAAGCTTCGGCCTATGTGCACTCCTATGGCCCTGGCCATCAGAGAGGCGAGTGCTTTTTATCATAGTGTGCAAGCACGGCCGCCGAAGCTGGAATGCAGGGTGGTCGTAACCATGGAAACGAGCAGTGTATAATGTGATGGAAAAAATTTTCGATCCAGAGAAGGAAGCAATATGGATACTAACTATACATTAGTAAGGCTACTTTCACACTTGCGGCAGTGTGATCCGGCGGGCAGTTCCGTCGTCGGAACTGGCCGCCGGATCCGCCGATCTGCTGCTGCCTGAAAGCATTTGTGAGACGGATCCGGATGCGGATCCGTCTCACAAATGCATTGCAAGGACGGATCCGTCTCTCCGCTTGTCATGCGGACCGACGGATCCGTCTTGTACATTTTTCGCATTTTTACCGATCTGCGCATGCCGGATCCGGCGCTAATACATTCCTATGGGAAAAAATGCCGGATCCGGCGTTCAGGCATGTCTTCAGTTTTTTTCGCCGGAGAAAAAACCGTAGCATGCTACGGTTTTCTCTTTTGCCTGATCAGTCAAAACGGCTGAACTGAAGACATCCTGATGCAAACTGAACGGATTACTCTCCATTCAGAATGCATGGGGATAAAACTGATCAGTTCTTTTCCGGTATAGAGCCCCTGTGACGGAACTCTATGCCGGAAAAGAAAAACGCTAGTGTGAAAGTACCCTAACTGGCTACCTGAGACAATCCCTAGATCCCTAAGGCCAGACTTCACTGATTCCCCCAATCATGCCGTCCCAGTGCTTCTCTTCTTCCTGGTTCCTGGACTCCACACACAGGAAATGGCAGGATATGCTGCTCTGCCAGTCACTGGCCACATTGGTGACCTGCCTCACTCAGTGACTGGCTAAGTGGGCATTTCCAGTGTGTCGGGCTAAGACCGGAAGGTTAGAGCACTGAACAACCCCTTCAACAAGAGCAAAAAGATCGGTGTATGTGTCTCTATTTTATTAATAGTTTAAAGAGAGTGGGTCTTCAGAAATTGACCTATCTCATTTCTTTATGTATAACACATTTTAAATAATTTTTGATATTTTTCATTTTCCATGTAAATATATTTAAAGGGGTTGTCCGGTTTCAGCGCTGTACCCGGACATATGCCCAGTTTAACCCCATCGAGCCACACGGACATGAACATTTCATGCTCCAATGCTCTCCCTTGCCCTGCGCTGGATCGCACAGGGCAAGGGCTTTTTTGTTTATATTATGTTTATGTTTATATTACACTGCTAGGCGTAGCAGTGTGTTCGGTGACGTCACCGGTACTGATGGGCAGGCTTTACCGCTGCCCTAGCCGTGTTACAAGATTCTGGCATTGACATTCTACTGTTGCTCCCCGTTATTTTTATTTATTATGTATATTATGAATTTTCTTGTAATAAAGTGATTTCTATTTTTGATCATTTTGGCCATTTTGTCGTTGTTTGTTAGTAAACAACACTGTAGGTATATTTGTTGGTCTTTACATTTTTGCCCAGATTCATTGTTTCATACATTGAGGCCTCAACACCAAAAGAGAAAACAAGAACAGCACGACTAATAATAAATATATATACATATATATATATATATATATATATATATATATATATATACATATATACAGTCATGTGAAAAAATTAGGACACCCTTTGAAAGCATGTGGTTTTTTGTAACATTTTTAATAAAAGGTTATTTCATCTCCGTTTCAACAATACAGAGAGATTAAAGTAATCCGACTAAACAAAGAAAACTGAAGAAAAGTCTTTTCAAGATCTTCTGTAAATGTCATTCTACAAAAATGCCTATTCTAACTGAGGAAAAAGATAGGACACCCTTGCCCCTAATAGCGAGTGTTACCTCCTTTGGCTGAAATAACTGCAGTGAGACGGTTCTTGTAGCCATCTACCAGTCTTCGACATCGGTCTGAGGAAATTTTACCCCACTCCTCAATGCAGAACTTTTTCAGCTGTGAGATGTTTGAGGGGTTTCTTGCACGTACAGCCCTTTTCAAGTCACCCCACAGCATCTCAATGGGATTCAAATCTGGACTTTGACTTGGCCATTCCAGGACTCTCCATTTCTTCTTTTTCAGCCAATCTTTGGTTGATTTACTAGTATGTTTTGGGTCATTGTCATGTTGCATGGTCCAGTTCCGCTTCAGCTTTAATTTTCTAACTGATGGTCTCACATGTTCTTCAAGCACCTTCTGATACACAGTAGAATTCATCGTGGATTCTATGATGGTGAGCTGACCAGGTCCTGCTGCAGCAAAGCAGCCCCAAACCATGACACTTCCACCTCCATGCTTCACAGTTGGTATGAGGTTCTTTTCTTGGAATGCTGTGTTTGGTTTACGCCAAACATGTCCTCTGCTGTTGTGTCCAAATAATTCAATTTTGGACTCATCTGTCCAAAGAACATTATTCCAGAAGTCCTGGTCTTTGTCAACTTTATCTCTGGCAAATGTCAGTCTGGCCTCGATGTTTCTCTTGGAAAGCAAAGGTTTCCTCCTTGCACACCTCCCATGCAAGTTAAACTTGTACAGTCTCTTTCTGATTGTAGAGGCATGTACTTCTACATCAACAGTAGCCAGAGCCTGCTGTAGTTCTCGAGATGACACTTTAGGGTTTTTGGAGACCTCTTTTAGCATCTTGCGGTCTGCTCTTGGGGTGAACTTGCTGGGGCGACCAGTCCTGGGCATGTTGGCAGTTGTTTTGAAAGCCCTCCACTTGTAGACTATCTTCCGGACAGTGGAATGGCTGATTTTCAAAATCTTTTGAGATCTTTTTAAATCCCTTCCCAGACTCATAGGCTGCTACAATCTTTTTTCTGAAGTCCTCTGACAGCTCTTTTGCTCTCACCATGGTGCTCACTCTCACTTCAACAGTCAGGAGCACACCAAACTAAATGTCTGAGGTTTAAATAGGGCAAGCCTCATTCAACATGCAGAGTAACGATCTACTAATTATGTGCACCTGGTGTGATATACCTGTGTGAGATCTGAGCCAATTTAAGAGGGAATACATGTGAGGGTGTCCTATCTTTTTCCTCAGTTAGAATAGGCATTTTTGTAGAATGACATTTACAGAAGATCTTGAAAAGACTTTTCTTCAGTTTTCTTTGTTTAGTTGGATTACTTTAATCTCTCTGTATTGTTGAAACGGAGATGAAATAACCTTTTATTAAAAATGTTACAAAAAAACACATGCTTTCAAAGGGTGTCCTAATTTTTTCACATGACTGTGTGTGTGTGTATATATATATATATATATATATATATATATATATATATATATATATATTGGAGTATCCAATATATATATATATATATTGGAGCCAAAATCAGTACATACTTATTAAAGTGCAAAGTGCATGAAATACAAAGTATGTACTGATTTTGGCTCCAATATCTTGTTCATGGTTGGCGAGGTCACTTATATATGTCCCCCACTGAGGTATTATTTATTATCTAGTACCTCTCTGGCCCTATCCAACATATTTTTTCTATGCTTTAACTTGTATATTTGTGATTCCTCCACCCTGTGTGTTATCCGCCATTGTTCTGTATTATTTGTCATTGCATTTTATTGGATTTTCCCCTCAGGGAACCATAATAATGTTTATATATATATATATATATATATATATATATATATATATATATATATATATATATATATGTGTGTGTATATATATATATATATATATATATATATATATATGTGTGTGTGTATGTATATATTGTTTTGTTTTCTCTATTGGTGTTGATACTTGGTATACAGGCCTAGTACACATACTCACTTTTGTGAGGCCTGTTTTGGTTTAGGGCAGCGCTAAAGCCTCCCCAATTGTGCCGGTGACGTCACCTAGGCGGAAGCATCCACCTAGCTTTACCCATGGAGAACCCAGTATGTGACCAGATCTCCAGAAAATGCCTTTGCCCTGCGCGATACAGCACAGGGTAAAGGAGAGCATCGGAGCATGAACTGCTCATATCAGGGGATATGTCCGGGTTCATCTCTGACAGGGGACAACCCCTTTAAATATATTGAAATGGAAAATTAAAAATAGCATCATCAAAAATTCTTTTAAATATGTTAAACATAAAGTTTTTTTTTTTTAAGGGTCAGAATGAGTTACAAATGTTTAAAAAGACCCGCTGCAGCTGTTAGGATGCTGCTCTAACTTCCTGACCTCAGCCCGATACACCAGAAATGACTGGAAATGCCCACTTAGTCAATCACTGAGTGAGGAAGGTCACCCCTTTAAACAAAAAAACAAAAAATCCTGCAGGTCTCCTACTGACCACTGAGCCAAATAATTGACTCCACTTCTTGGTCTGTACAGATCACTTTACTGCAGTTACCTGCTTATCTATACACAGAGGTGATATCATTACAGGTAGGATTAGACATGATCCACCATTCACAATAGGTGATTGTCAAAGCTTCTCTATTCTTTCCTTCTATGTCTATGGACCATGGGGCTGCCATAACTTTTTAAAATGCAGTTAAGAACAGCTCGGGCAACATGGCTGCCCCCATAATCATGTTCAGGAAATAAACACGTTTCCTTTAATTGTTAAAATTGAATAGAAGCTGTTGCCAGTTTTCAAGAGATAACCGGACAACTCGTGTGATCGACCTGTAATAAAGAGTAGATCAACACTTTACCTGGTGGACTTCACGTCGTCACTCCTATTCAAATGGCAGGGCTCTGTTTTTCTGGCTGCAGCAGTGACTCTGCCTCTTCAGTGCACCTCTGAGGCTAATGCAGCAGTCACATGTTGTCGACATGGTGTCACTGAGGCAGCCAGGAAAACAGAACCCTGCCGGGAGTATTGGAGCAGGCTCTTTCGGGTAAACGAATAATCCATTCTTTATTACAGGTCGGTCCTCTGAGTTGTCCAGTTTCCTCTTGAAACCCCTTTAACCCCTTTAGGACACAGTCTTACTTCACCTTAAGGACCAGGCCATTTTTTGAAAATCTGACCAGTGTCACTTTAAGTGGTGATACTTTTAAAACTCTTTGACTTATCCAGGCCATTCTGAGATTGTTTTTTGTCACATATTGTACTTCATGACACTGGTAAAATGAATAAAAAAAAAAACATTTTTATTTATAAAACAAAATACCAAATTTACCAAAAATTTGTAAAAACATTTGCAAATTATCCACGTTTAAAGCTCTCTACTTCTATAATACATAGTAATACATCCAAAAATAGTTACTTTACATTCCCCATATGTCTACTTCATGTTTAGATCATTTTGGGAATGATATTTTATATTTTGGGGACGTTACAAGGCTTAGAAGTTTATAAGCAAATCTTGAAATTTTTCTGAAATTTTCAAAAATCCAATTTTTAGGGACCAGTTCAGGTTTTAAGTCACTTTGTGAGGCTTACATAATGAAAACCACCCAACTACACCCCTCAAGGTATTCAAAACTGATTTTTACAAATGTCGTTAACCCTTTAGGTGTTCCACAAGAGTTATAGGCAAATAGAGATAAAATTTCAGAATTTAGATTTTTCGGCAAATTTTCTATTTTAATCCATTTTTTCCCAGTAACAATGGAAGGGTTAACAGCCAAACAAAATGCTATATTTATTGCCCCGATTCTGTAGTTTACAGAAACACCCCATATGTGGCTGTAAACTACTGTACGGGCACACAGTAGGGCGTAGAGGGAAAGGTGCGCCGTGTGGTTTTTGGAAGGCAGATTTTGCTGGACTGGTTTAGCAGATTTTGCTGGACTGGTTTATTTACACCATGTCCCATTTGAAGCCCCCCTGATTCACCCCCAGAGTAGAAACTCCATAAAAGTGACCCCATTTTGGAAACTACGGGATAAGGTGGCAGTTTTGTTGGGAATATTTTTAGGGTACATATGATTTTTGGTTTATCTAGATTACATTTTTGTGAGGCAAGGTTACCAGAAATAGAAATTCTGAAATTTCATCTCCATTTGCCAATAACTCTTGTGGAACACCTAAAGGGTTAACGACGTTTGTAAAATCAGTTTTGAATACCTTGAGCGGTGTAGCTTCTTAGATGGGGTCACTTTTAGGGAGTTTTTACTCTAGGGTACTCAGGTGAATACCATAAAAAAATAAAAATAAAAACAGTGTAAATAAAGCCCTAAACTAGTACCAACAAATCTTCCACCCTTTTTCCCGTAGTTTCTAAAATGGGGTCACTTTTTTGGAGTTTCTACTTTAGGAGTGCATCAGGGGGGCTTCAAATGGGACATGGTGCCCAAAAAAAAAAAGGCCATTAAAATCTGCCTTCCAGAAACCATACGGCATTCCTTTCCTTCTGCGCCCTGCCGTTTGGTCATACAGCAGTTTACAACCACATATGGGGTGTTTCTGTAAACTGCAGTATGAGGGTAATATTACATACAAGTTTTGTTTGGCTGTTAACCCTTGCTTTGTTGTTGGGAAAAAAACGGATTAACATGAAAAATTTGCCCAAAAACTGCTTTTTTGGCACAGTTTTAATTTTTTACCGTGTTCATCTGAGGGGTTGGGGGGGTATTTATAGAGCAGATTCTTACGAACGCGATACCTAATATGGCAACTTTTTATTTATGTTTTACACTATATTATCTTTTTATAAAGGAAAAAAAAAATTTGTATCGCCATAGTCTAAGAGTCCTTTTTTTTTTTTGCAGGATAAGAGGACTGTTTTATTGGCGCTATTTTGGGGGGGCATATGACTTTTTGATCGCTTGCTATTACAATTTTTGTGATGTAAGGTGACAAAATACCTTTTTTTTTTTTTTTTTTTTACCGTGTTCATCTAAGGGGTTGGGGGGTATTTTTATAGAGCAGATTCTTATGGACGCAGCGATACTTAATATGTCAACTTTTTTTATTTTTTTTATTTTAGTTTTACTAAATAATATTTTTGAAGTCTGAGAACCAGTTTTTTATCCGATTTTGTCAGTGGCTAAATTGGGATATAAATTTAGTACTCCATGGAAGTGTGGTACTCCCTGAATCAACCAATAATGCAGAGGCCCGGATGATCGGGGCACGTGTCTCACTGAGTAGTGGTGTCCTTCCGTATCCCCCTCTTGTGACACACTCTGCACCTTTTTGGGTCAGTCCCTTTCCAGTATGGGGGACCACACCTGGAAAGTGTTGGCCAGGGACGATCCGGGCACCTCCAGTTCCCGATGTACTCCGGCCTGCTCTTTCCCGGTCAGAAAAGATCAGGTTCTTCAGGACTGCCTCATAGAACTTAAGGAATGTCCCTGTGTTGCCAGCGCTTTGGGACAGCACAAAAGAGTTGTACAAGGCAACCTGCACCAAGTAGACCGCAACTTTTTTTTAATCATGCCGGGTTGTGCGCATGGTGTTATATGGCTTGAGGCCTTGATCAGAGAGATCAACTCCTCCCATATACCGATTGTAGTCGATGATACAATCGGGCTTGAGGACCGTTGCCGCGGTACCTTTCACAGGGACAGGGGTGATGCCGTTACCATGAATTGTGGACAGTACAAGGACATCCCTCTTGTCCTTATACCTGACCAGCAACAGGTTTCCACTGGTAAGGGCAGGTGTCTCACCCCTGGGGATAGGTACCTGGAGGGGGTGGGCAGGGAGGCAGCAGTGGGTGCATAAGGTCCCACACAAGTTTCCCGCTAACTCCCAGAGTGGGGGGGACATTCTCGGGGTTGAATACGGGAATCTCGCCCCTCGTACACACGAAACTTGTAAGTGTACCCTGAGGTACTCTCACAAAGTTTGTACAGCTTCACGCCATACCTCGCCCGCTTAGAGGGAACATACTGGCGGAAAATGAGTCTCCCCTTGAACGCAATGAGAGACTCATCAACCACGACCTCCCTTCCAGGTACATAGGCCTGTACAAATTTGGCCCCAAAGTGATCGATGACCAGCCTGATTTTGTACAGGCGGTCATAGGCAGGATCACATCGGGGGGGAGGGGGGAACAGGGACATGCTGCATTATCTGAATAATGCAGGCATTTCCAGATGGCCTCAAACCGGGAGCGTGTCATGGCCTTACTGTAAAGTGGGGTCTGGTAGAAGACGTCCCCACTCCAGTAATGCCTGACACTAGGTTTCTTGACTAGGCCCATGTGAAGCACGAGGCCCCAAAACGTCCTCATCTCTGCTGCACTGACCGGGGTCCAGCCACCGGGCCTAGCCAAAAAGGAGCCCGGGTGTTGAGCAATGAACTGTTGGGCGTACAGGTTCGTCTGCTCCACCATCAGATTTACAAAGTGGTCACTGAAAAAAAGACTAAAATAGTCCCACTGTGGGAATCTGGATTCCTGGATGGCCTACAAAATCAGGAATCATGGGCTCAACTTTCTCTGGGGTACACCAGACAAGTTCACCGGCAGGGGGCTCCGTGGATTTAACTGGTGGGCCGGAAAACTAGTATGAGCCCCAGAGCTGCTCGTACTAGGGTGGGCCACAGGGTCCCTATCATGGCGGTCCCCTTGCTCCGCCTGGCGGTGTCTCTGCCGCCTTGGGGGCTCATCATCATCGCTAGATGATGAGTAGGACGTTGATGACAACAGGAAAGTAGGGTCATCCTCGTCCTCACTGGGACTTGGAGGCAAACTCCTGACTTGGAGGCAAGAACATCCGGCGGGCCATGGGGGAGTGTGTGTGTGTGTTTGTGTAAATCTTTGTTCAGTGTGCGTGTGTGTGTGGGGGCACGGGTGTTCGAGAACTCACCCTAAACCTAACAGACAAAAAAATAAAATAAATGTCTAACTAAAAAAGGGGAAAAAATGTGAGCAAAAAAAATAATAATTCAAAATCGCTGATCAACCGATTTAGGGTGGTGCAACAAAAATTAGTTGTTTTTTTTCACACTAACTTTCCCTGAATATCCCTGCCTAACCCAACCTTTCCCTAAATACCTGGGGGGTGCTGGGGCGCTGGCTGGAGATCGGTGTAGCTCTGGATCCACGTGCAGCAGCAATCCTCTCTAATCGGCTCCTGAACACAAAAGGAGGAGGAGAGGAGCGCAGCTCTAATTTGCACCTCCTGCCCACCTACCAATCGGAGACGATCCTGAGAGGTGATGTCACCATCACCTGTCAGGATCTAAGAATGGTGATTGGTGGTGTATTATCACACCACCGATCACCATCCTGTTCCGGGTTATCGGGTCCCCAGGGACCCGAATAACCTGGAAACACAGCAAACCGCAGGTCTGAATTGACCTGCGGTTTGCTGCGATCGCCGACATGGGGGTCTCACAGGACCCCCCGGTGCATTTAGCCAAGGTGCCTGCTCAATGATTTGAGCAGGCACCGGGTTCCGATCACCGCCCGCTGGGCGGCGGTGATCGGAACTATACATGACGTACCGGTACATCATGTGTCCTTAAGTACCAGGACAACATGCCGTACCGTTACGTCATGTGTCCTGAAGAGGTTAAAATAAAATGTAGAAAGCACCCATTGGTTGTTTAGTGACAGACCTCTCCAAATATCCGTGAGGACTATCTTATCGAGAGAAGTTGGCAGCGGCACAGCGATCAGCGCTGTATTGTGTTCTAGCTAAGAAAAGCGGTTTTCCTGAGGATGTGTTTAATGCTGACAGAAAATAGCTGAGCCGTCAGAACAGTTGTGGGAATTCTATTTTGAGAGCACCGGTCTGGATAGAAAAGTGTGGAGGAGGGAACAAAGCTGATGGGATTTACCATGTGTCCAGAGCCATCATCGTGCACCCTGAATAGCCGGCCCAGGGTGGAAAACAGGACTATTGAAAATGTGCCACTCTGGAAATAGCAGGGAATTGAACTAATTTTGGCGGATGTAGTGCTGAGTTATGTCGGCATATGTTTCCGTTACATACTGTTGTTCACTTTTGTCTGGCAACCGCGGTTTTCACCCATGGCCCGGTAACCCTATATGAGCGTCTCATTCTAGAGGAGATGCTTGTCGTGTCTAGCAAGGTACACAGTTGAAGTTTCATGTTCAGATGTGCATTTGGGTTTTCTTTCTCCTGTTCCATAAGAAGAACAGAAAAATGAAAGGGACAGTACTGCCGGCACCCAATGGACCACATAGACTTCAATGAGGGTCCAATGGGGTCATTAGAGATGAGCGAATATTTATGTTATGAAATTCGTTCACTCTTAGTTTGATGGTAAAAGCATAATTGCGTTATGGATTCCGTTACCACGGACCATAACGCAATTCTATGACTGAATTCATAACAGAACGCCTTTACGTTATTCATTCCGTCATAATAGAAGTCTATTTCAACTGAGAAATCTATGGCACACCAAAAATTTATAGAAGAATTAATAAAATAATAGAAGTCTATGGGCTGCAAAACGGATCCGTCCCATTTCCCATCCCGACTCCCCTGCATAACGGGGGCCCATAGACTTCTATTATGACGGAATGGATAAAGAAATGCCTCTAAAGTCATTCAGTTATGCATTCCATCATAGAATTTCATTATGGTCCGTGGTAACGGAATCCATAACGCAATTCTGCCTTTACCACCAAACGAAGCGTGAATGAATTTCAAAATATGAAATTCGCTCATCTCTAGTGGTCATGTTACTGGAGGCCTATTAGGCAGTTATTTTGGAGCCTCCAGCTGAGATGTGCACAAGGCCTTGTTTTGAATCAGCGAGGGGCATTTATCAAATGTTTTGCACTGCTATCGTGGCAAAAAAAATAAAAAAAAATTATGTACTCTTAAAGTGGGTGGGGCTTAGCAACTTATTTGCGATCATTTATGCCAGAAACGGCGTACGGCTCTTCCTATTAATAAATTGGGCGCACTCTGTGCTGATGGACTTTACACTAAGAAGTCTGGTAGCCGGATCCAGCTGAGTGGAGAGCTGAAGTGACCCCAGCACCAGTAAATCTCTTGGGCGTGCTTTTGTAACCATGCCATGCCCCACCACCTGGCATTTGTGTGCTGTTTTTCCCTGTTTGAGTTCATTCATGAAAACAGTGTCTGATAAAAAGCCAAATTTCAAGAAATAAGGCAAAAATTTCTCTAGATTCAAATAATGTATAGAAAATAAAGTAAACTTAAAACTTTTTGACAACCTAGTTTCATCTGACATGTAGGTGTGAGGAGCACAGGGATCCCTGGGGTGCCATCTTTACCTTCTGCCCTGCTGCTTGGCTTCCCTGTGTGCAGCTGTATGTGACAGGACTGAGTGCACCACATAGCCCCATGTGTACATTAGTGACGGCGGATGTAAATGTGACTGCACATGTTGACGACCGTGGCTCTGGGTGACTGATTGTGTAAGCAGTGTAACTGGAAGCGAGTGCATGCGTCACAATGACTGCTGGAAAGTGAAAGTTAGTCTGGGCTGTCCCTTGCTCTTCCTGTTGAAACCTCTCTGCATCTTACTAGACAGTTCATCTAATAGCCGATACAGGATTTACATATACTAGTAAGCTGGTCATGCACCGAGTGCTATTGTGCCTTTTGTACCCCCAGATCGATAACTCTGCACCTCATCAGCGTCGCTCTGTTCAAGTTGCCATTTCAACTTGGGCATCACTGTCCAAGACAACAACCTTCTCAGACCAACCAGTGACTGCCTGAAAACCCTGATGTGCAGACAGCTTTATTGTACCATTTTGAATATTAATATTTCTTGAGTACGTCCTAATGAAAAGGTTTTACAAGGGTGACTAGTTTGCCTGTTGGTCTTCTGGGTTCTTTGTGTGCTGCAGCAAACATGCTTTGAAAGGGTACATGCACACGGCAGTGTAGTTTAGGTGGCAAGTATGCCTGATAAGGGTAGATGCTCACTGCAGCGTAGTTTAGGCGGCAAGTATGCCTGATAAGGGTAGATGCTCACTGCAGCGTAGTTTAGGTGGCAAGTATGCTCTATAAGGGTACATGCACACGGCAGTGTAGTTTAGGTGGCAAGTATGCCTGATAAGGGTAGATGCTCACTGCAGTGTAGTTTAGGTGGCAAGTATGCCTGATAAGGGTAGATGCTCACTGCAGCGTAGTTTAGGTGGCAAGTATGCCTGATAAGGGTAGATGCTCACTGCAGCGTAGTTTAGGTGGCAAGTATGCCTGATAAGGGTACATGCACACGGCAGTGTAGTTTAGGTGGCAAGTATGCCTGATAAGGGTAGATGCTCACTGCAGCGTAGTTTAGGCGGCAAGTATGCCTGATAAGGGTAGATGCACACGGCAGTGTAGTTTAGGTGGCAAGTATGCCCGATAAGGGTAGATGCTCACTGCAGCGTAGTTTAGGTGGCAAGTATGCCTGATAAGGGTAGATGCTCACTGCAGCGTAGTTTAGGTGGCAAGTATGCCTGATAAGGGTAGATGCTCACTGCAGCGTAGTTTAGGTGGCAAGTATGCCCGATAAGGGTAGATGCTCACTGCAGCGTAGTTTAGGTGGCAAGTATGCCCGATAAGGGTAGATGCTCACTGCAGCGTAGTTTAGCTGGCAAGTATGCCCGATAAGGGTACATGCACACGGCAGTGTAGTTTAGGTGGGTTTTCCACACAGCTTTTGCTGTTTTTCCACCCAAAATCCGAATATCTGTACAAGCAGTTTACATGCTGCTGATTTCAAAATCCACACCGCAGGTCAATTTCTGAAAAAGTACTGTACCGTATTACAGTGTAACCCACACTCTGTGCATTTACCCTTAGGGAACCTTCACATGTCTGGTTTTACAGTAAAGTTTTGGCTGTCCGCGCTGAAATTCTGCTGAAAATGTGTCCACGCCCTTTCTTCCATGCATCTCAATGGGAGACATCTGTGAGAATTGTGGAGTGGCATCTTATAGCCATGCCCGCTCCCAGAGTGACTGTGGCTTTTAGGCGTCACTCCGCTTTCCTCGGTGTTGCGTCCCATCGAAACGAATGGGAGCCAGAAAGGACACGGCTGCTTCTGGTTTTTCAGCAGAATTATGGTATTGGTGTCCGTGCCAAAATTCCACTGCAAAACCCGCCATGTGAACATCCCCTTTGTATTCCTATGTATGTGAGTAAGTGGTGATTCAGTGTGGCTTGCTGTCCTGGGACGACTCGCACACGTTGTTATAGGATGACAGTCCATGCAGAGGAATACCCTTCGGTGTACTTTCAGGAACACGCTGTGTGGTAGACACTGCCTTCCTGATTCTCCCCTCCCTCCCACACACATGCATAGTCTAGCCTGAGCAGCGTGAGTGAGTGGGCAGCAGCCCTACAAATCTCTCCTCCGCACATGTGGGGGGAAGAGCAGAAAAGAACATGAGCTGGAGGCGCCTGCCCATTGACAGCAGGTATGACATGACTGCTGCCCACCCGTTCTTACCGTGTGTGGCTTGTGTGCTATTAGACAGCAGGAAAGCTGCGTACAGGCAGCCGGGCCTCTGGAGGAACATTTAATGCGTGCCGGTCTTGAACATACCTGTATGGAAACGTAAACATCTGCACAGGAAGATGAAGAGATACTGCATTACCAGGGGTGAGTATTACTGACTTAGCATGTTGAGAGTTGTAGTTGCACAGCAGTTGGAGACTCAGGATTTATGACTTTAGTGAGAAAAAGGAGACTCGCCAGTTTGGTGTTTCTTATGATCCGTACTTTTTTTTTCTTTTGCAATTTCTGACTTCTAGAATTCAAAATCAAGGAAATCCAATCTCGGCCCCAGAAGTCTGCAGTTTTTTTTTTCCCTTTCCCCCCTCACATTCCACGGTTGACTTTGCCTCTCCCAAGCAGGCAGCAGGCCAAGCCGGTGGGACTCTGTTGTTTTAACAGCAGCCTCAGAATAGGAAATGTGGAGAAGAATGATCGGTTTGTGCCAGCGCTTCAGCTTTGTATGGATCTGCAGGCATCACCTTTGGGGCTTTGTAGCCTGCTGTGTGCAGTCACCTCTGGGGCGGATTCCTGGCTGCTGCACGGCCTGGAACAGGTTTATGTGTTTATTTTGTGCGTTGGTGTCTGAATCGTTGTGTGCTATTTCAGGGAGCTCCATCTTATTGCATTCACAGCTTTGGACTAAGATCTTTTCAGTAGGAGTGTTGCCAATTTTTTTTTTTTTTGGCGGTACACTAGACGTAAATGCTGCAGATTCGCCACCGCAAAGTTGCACGCTGCAGATCGACAACTTTTTACAGCAGCAGCAATGTGGATGAAATTTTTTTTTAAAAAAACCTCATCCACACGCAGCCAAAAAGTCCACTGTGTGAATTGTTTTTGTAGCATTTTAATTTATGCTGCAGATTTATTTTTATGCAGAATTGTAAATTTGCAACAAATGCGCAGTGGAGATTCTACTGCAGAAAACCCTCAAGTGCACCCTAGAAGTGAGATACAGTTCCAAAAACGCTACTGCTAATTTATGTAAAAACAAGAGAAAAAGGCACATCTAACTGCAAGCGTTTTTCTGCCATTTTGAAGCGCCACCTAAAAGTCGGTTTTACATACAGCCTTTACCTGCCTCTTTGCATATTTTTCTCAGTTTAATTACTCGTTATGTAAAAAGAAATGCCTTGGGCAGATGTTAAAGCAGTGCTCCAGACTAAAAAAAATACCTAGTAGCCATTGGCTACTGAAAAATTTAGGAGCCAAATAAAATTTTTAGTTGCCAAATCAAAACCGAATCCAAATTTTGGTATCCTGACAACGCTACACCGATCAGATCGGCATAGGGTTGTTTTGATACCAAAATTTTGATTCGTTTTCGTCACCATAAAAAAGTATTGCGATACTCAATACCGGGCAAAAAAAAAAACACCCAAAAAAGCCGCGTGCATTTCGCATTTTATGAAACGCTCGACCTATAATAGAACAGTCCTATCCTATTTTTTGGGGTGACTAAAAAATGGCGAATGCTCACCGCATAGGAGATAGTTTTTAATAGTTTAGACTTTTCGGACGCAGCGCTATGTAATCTGTTTATTTTGTGTTTATATATAATATTTTATATGTAAAATTGGGAAAGGGGGGATTTAAACTTAATATTTTAGGGTACTTTCACACTAGCGTTTTTCATTTCCGGCATATAGTTCCGTCCTAGGGGCTCAAATCCGGAAAATAGCTGATCAGGTTTATCCCCATGCATTCTGAATGGAGAGTAATCCGTTCAGTTTGCATCAGGATGTCTTCAGTACAGTCATTTTGACTGATCAGGCAAAAGATAAAACCGCAGCATGCTACAGTTTTATCTCCGGCGAAAAAAAAAAGACTTGCCTGAATGCCGGATCCGGCAGTTTTCCCCATAGGAATGTATTAGTGCCAGATCCGGCATTCAAAATACCGGAATGCCGGATCCGTCTTTCCGGTCTGCGCATGTGTAAAAAGATGGATCCGTCTGTCCGCATGACAAGCGGAGAGATGGATTCGTTCTTGCAATGCATTTGTGAGATAGATCCGCATCTGGATGAGTCTCACAAATGCTTTCAGTCACATCCAGATCGACGGATCCGGCAGGCAGTTCAGGCGACGGAACTGCTTGCCGGATCACAATGCTGCAAGTGTGAAAGTACCCTTAGTGTGTTTGTTTGTTTGTTTTTGGTTTTTGTTTTACTTACTATTAGCCCCCTTAGGGGCTGGAACCCCTGTCCTATTCACCCTTAGGCCCCTTTCACACGGGCGAGATTTCTGTGCGGGTGCAATGCGTGAGGGGAACCCGCACTGAATCCGGACCCATTCACTTCTATGGGACTGTGCACATGAGCAGTGATTTTCACTAATCACTTGTGCGTTGCGTGAAAATCGCAGCATACTCTATGTTATGCGTTTTTCACGCAACGCAGGCCCCATAGAAGTTAATGGAGCTGATTTTCAAAAACTATTATAAACGGTATAAAAATATTTTTTCTAATATATTGTACTTTGTTTCCCCCCCCCCCCCCCCCCCATTTTACTGTAAAAATAGGTGCCCAATCTGACATGTCAGTGGTGGCGCATCCGCAAGCAAGTGCGGATGCGGTGCGATTTTTTTCATGCATGGTTGCTAGGATGAAAGTCTATTCACTGTTATTTTTCCCTTATAACATGGTTATAAGGAAAAATAATAGCATTCTTTAATACAGAATGCTTAGTAGAAGGTCAATATAATAAACATTATATACACCCCAGTATAATAAACATTGGTGGAGCAGTGCGCCCCCCCAATACCCCAGTATAATAAACATTGGTGGCGCAGTGTGCCCCCCCCCAATACCCCAGTATAATAAACATTGGTGGCACAGTGCGCCCCCAACACCCCATTATGATAAACATTGGTGGCGCAGTGGGCAGTGCCAATGAGGGTTAAAAAAAAATATATAGTAACTCACCTCCTCCAATTGATCGCGTAGCAGCCGGTCTCCTGTTCTTTCTTCAGGACCTGTCAAAGGACCTGTGGTGACATCACTGTGCTCATCACATGGTACATCACACGATCCATCACCATGGTAATGGACCATGTGATGAGCTCAGTGACGTCACCACAGGTCCTGAAGAAAGAACAGGAGACCGGCAGCTACGCGATCAATTTGAGGAGGTGAGTTTATTTATTTTTAACCCTCACTGGCACTGCCCACTGCACCACCAATGTTGATTATACTGTGGGGGGGGGGGCGCGCACTGCGCCACCAGTGTTTATTATACTGGGGTGTTGGGTGGGGGGGCGCACTGCGCCACCAATGAAGAGAACTGACCTGTTAATACAAATACAGGAGGAATCAAATAGCCGGCACCCGACCCCTATGACAGGGAGCTGCAATCCGCTGCAGTTAACCCCTCATGTACCGCACCTGAAGGGTTTACTCAACTGCCGCTGATCGCAGCTCCCTGTCATAGAGGTCGGTAGCCGGCTATTTGATTCTGGCACCCGCCTCCTGTATTTGTATTAACAGGTCAGTTCTCTTCATTGGTGGCGCAGTGGCCACAGCCCCTCCTCCTCCTGTCTCTCTTCTCATTGGCAGCGGCAGCACAGGGGCGAGGGAGAGACTCCTCCTCCACTGCGCTGCTGAGAAGAACATGGGCGGCGGGGCAGGGAACTATCATCTCCTGTGCCCGCCTCTGTATTCAACAGCAGAGCAGCCGCGGGTCTACTCGCAAATGGCAACAAGACTAAAAAGTCTTGTCGCCATTTGTAAATTCTAAGTCTCGTGTACAGACTCCTCTGTGCCTGCAGTACAGTGGAGTCTGTACACCACTGACATGTCAGATTGGGCACCTATTTTGTCAGTAAAATGGGGGGGGGGGGAACAAAGTACAATATATTAGAAAAAATATTTTTATACCGTTTATAATAGTTTTTGAAAAAAATGTTCAAAAGGTTAATTTCCCCATTCTGCTGGACCTGCAGAGGACAGATGACTTGCCAGTTTCCCGCTCCTTCTACTGCAGGCGTGCGATGCTCCGCTGGGCTCCTGTGATGTCAACATCCAGTTTTGCATCACCGCCAGCAGCGGTGTCTGGATCCACATGCAACCATGTGACCATTTGTCATGATGCAAGGGGAGCCGGCCACTGCTGCGGCCATGTCAAACCGAATGTTGACATCTGTGGCGCCCAGCGGAGCATCACAGGCCTGCAGGAGAGGGAGCAGGTAAGTCATCTTCCCTTTGGAGGTCCTACACCCAATATCCCCACCAATCAGCTATTTGAAGAGGCTGCAGCCGCCTCCTCACAGCTTTCAATGCACCGCACTGCTCAGGGTATAGTGGCAGTGCTTGGTATTGCGGCCCAGGCCCATTCACTTGAATAGGACTGAACTGTGCGTAGGCCATATGACCGATGAACGTGACATCACTGGCCTAGGAAGCGGCTGCAGCACTCACCGGAGCACCACAGCCTCTTCAAACAGCTGATCCAGATTCCTGGAGTTGGATCCCCACCGATCAGATATTGATGACCTGTCCTAAGGGATAGGTCATCAATATTTTACTCCTGGAAAACCCCATTAAAACCACATGCATTCATAAAGGGCAGTGTTTGCAGTGTGTTGCCATCATTTTCCATATTTTTATTTATTTTTGCCACCTATTGACTTTAATGATGATAAAATAAAATCCTGGTAAGTAAAAATGGATGCACAGGGCTTTTCATCATGTCGTATAGAGATTAGTCCCCACCCGTGTGATTTCCCGTAGTGAACTCTGCTCCTGTGACAGGACCACACAGCATATAATGAGTTATAATGCTGTGTGCCTCTGCCCAACCTCCACTGTAATGATTTGTACTTTCATAATGCAGTCAGTACATTATATGCTGTGTGGTTCTGTCAAAGGAAAAGTGTCTAGTCCAGGAAATCACTCCCCTGCATGGAGCGTTTTTCCCACCGTGGACACGCTCATCTCAAACTATCCTAAGGAGACAGGTCCACTCTCCTATTAGCCTAAAGACACACACAAAGAAATGAGTTCCCCATTAATTCTAAATACCAGGAGAGAAGTTCATGAGCAGGACTATGACCCCAGTGTGGCGCACAGGATGACGGTTTTTATCCTGGACTTTCTGAGTTCTAGATATTGTAGCTACAGATTCAGGTCTCAACGGCTGGCTTTGAAGGACAATAAAGTCTCACAACCATCTACTTGCCCTAGCCGCAGAAACTCTTCTCTTCTAAAAAAAAAAAACCAACCTCTTGCTGTTATGTGCAGCAAATCTGGCAACCTACGAAGTGCTATGTCTTAAAGTGTTTATTTGATCATGATCAGTTTTGAGTAGTTTTTTTGGACCCTCTTGGAAGAAGCTGATTGAGGAGCTGTAGGACCACCCCCCTGATGGACAGAACAAAAGCTGGCTTTCCCTGCAGCAGTAGGCAGACTATTACTAGAGGCCATTTGAGGACAGTAGGTGTTTGTGTTAAGTTGACCCCTGTGGCCCTCCTAAGCCTGTACTGGAGGTGTCATTGGCTCAAGGGTATTTTACACAGGGCGACGATCACCCAAATGATTGTTCATATGAATATTCGTTCCCGATAATTGCCCAGTGTGGACATCGAGTGTGTCCAGCGATTGAACAGCAGCATGTTGTCCGTCTTCAGCTCCCAACGGGTGGAGGTTGGAGCTTAGAGTTTGGGGTGAGATAGACTTGCATAGTGCCTGTTCTATCAAGTGCACTGGGTCGACCATGGAGGAAAGAACAGCTGTTGTCTTATACTATAGTCTAACAGTGGATCTGATAGCCATGCACTGTGGCTAGCCTTATGCCTGAAGCCCGCTGCTGACACCATGACTTTTCATAGCCTATCCCCCAGCTTCCCATCACAACCAGCGAGTGGCGTGCTGCCGACTTGGAGCGTGACCCGGGCGCTGAGCTGCTAGAGGGAGGGGCCGCTTTTTCCCTTCACGCTTCATTTCTAAATAATAATAATAAAAAAAATACACATGCAGCGCTCATGGCCTCCAAATGCTTACTGTGTCGCGCACGCTTTCCCAGGAAATGCTCTGGGACTGAGGCTTGTAAGACGAGCAGCTTACATCTGTCATGGAAATGTGCAGAACTCGTGTTGGCTGCTGTGCATGTGTGTCTTTCCTGCCGTTCTGGTCCGATGAAGTTGGACGGTGGAACACTGCAGTTAATATCCATGCATTATAACCAAATCAAATATGGGATTTTTGAAAGGACAGTTTCCAAATTTGCTGGTGTCCATGCCAGAGATGGCACAATTCCACACCATTTTTCTCACTTTACTGGATTTACTATCTGTACTATGTAATACTTAAAAAAAAAAAAAAAAAAAAAAGGGTGTTTAGATCGATAAAATACTGTAAATCTGCATTGTATACATGGAGCACCTTCTGCAAATGTGAGCGAATCCTAACAGCGGTGCACAGAAAGTTAAAAGGGTTGTTTTAAAAGTTTTTTATTTTATTTATATTCCTATCTTCAGTCCCCTGCCAATCGAGAGCAGAGCTGTCAGCAGTTAAAACCGCGAATCGTGTGCGCAGTTCCCTCTCGCAGACAAGGTTCAGTACACACTTGCTGTTTTCACCCCCTTGCTGTGTCCTGTAATCTTATGATGTCCATGTTCAATGCATTAGATGCATCGTGTATTCATTTGCTATTGGGCCCGACTACCCTGAATATTGCCGCCATAGTTCTAATAATAAAATACCAAGGTCTGTCAACAGCAGCTGGTTGATTGTTTCCAGGGTACAAGTTTGACCGCCGGTCTATTCAGAACCCTCCTAGCTGCAGTCTTGCGGCTGCATGGTGGGGGGCAGCTATCACTGTGGGTCCCAGCACTTGGACCACCACCGATCTGGCAGTTAGCGGCTAATCCAGTGGGTAAAGGAGAATTGCTTCTGTCCAGAATACCTGTGTCTGCTAGGTCCCCAAACTGTGGCCAGATATCTAAATGGGGGTGATGCAAATAATAACCCACCACCATGTTTCAAGAGTAAATCCTGGTTAAAGGGAATCTGTCACCAGATAAATCGTAAGAATCCATCTTGTGTGTGAGATGTGCGCTGCTCAGTACACTTGGTTCTGTTTCGTTGGGTGCCCTCTTTGTTGAGAAATCTGCTTTTATTTTATGCTATTGAGGGCAGTGCCATTGCACCCGAGGCTCTGCTCATTTTGCTTCCCGGCTGCACCCCCCACCGCCATAACAGACATGGCCAGGCAGTAAATATGTACTCGGTGGGTTCAGCGCATGCACTGTTCATGGCTGAAGATCGCGTACAGCGGGTGCGCCCAGCGAGCTACCTTGAGACTTTATGGCCAGCTCTGAGTTACTGCCTAGCCCTGTTGGTCACATTGGTAGGGGCGCAGCTGGGAATGAATAGAAGCAGAGCCACAGGTGCAAAGGCACCGCCTTCTTTGCACATAGGCACTAATTAGCATAAAACTAAAAAGCTGGTTTCTCAACAAAGAAGGCACCTAACGAAATAGAACCAAGACAATTACAATGTACCGACGAGCGAGCATCTTGCATGTAAGATGGATTCATAACGATGGATCTGGGGACGGATTCCCTTTAAATTTGAAAGATTTAGCTTTACCCACCAAGTACCAGCAAACGGCACACGCGTTACTTGTGGAATCTAAAGAATCCTTTCAATCTAACAATGGTTCTTGTGTTTCTGCATTGAAAAACAGCATTGTTGGATAGAAATTACCCATGCAGCCCTGGGATTGATTGAGAGAAAGGGCTCCTCCCCATCCATCATATAAAATATTATTGTATATTTAATATTCACAAGGAAATTAGTGACTACTTTTTCTGGTCATATTGGACGACACTTTCCCCATCTTAAAGTGACCATTGACCCTTGAATACCATTTTTTGTTTTTAAAGAGGACCTTTTATCAGTTTTCAAAGACCCCCCCCCCCCCCCTGCGCCGTTCGTCCGCTGTTGGCCCTGTTTATTTCGGCGCCTTATATTATGTTCCGATTTGATTATACTAGGCGGAGACTCGCAGTTTCGCTGGGGGGGGGGGTTCTCTTCTCCCTGGCTGTGAGCGCATCCAATCAGAGCGCACCTCTCTTAGCCACGGAGAATGAGCTCATTATCCCTGGCTAAGAGCAGTGTGCTCTGATTGGATGCGCTCACAGCCAGGGAGAAGAGAACCCCTCCCAGCGAAACTGCGAGTCTCCGCCTAGTATAACAGAGTCAGTTTATTCTAATATAAGGTGCCGAAATCAATGGGGCCAACAGCGGGGGGAGGGGGGTCTTTGGGGGGGGGGGGGAGTGGGGGCTGCCCTATAAGGTAAGACCATAATTAGACTAGGGCTAAACTGATGAAAGGTCCTCTTTAAATAGGTTTACAATCCTGAGCGCATTCATTTCTTTTCAGTGATTGGAACAGATTTTCTGCTACTGAGCTCCAAATGCTTTACATAGTGGTAAATGACAAACTGGCTACCTGCAGCCACCACTAGAGGGAGCCAAGGAGCTTCCTGCATACTGTCATACACTAAACTCTATGAGAACACTGCCATAGAGATATGTTAAAACGTCACAGCACAGGCGCAGTAAGGAAGCCTGCAGCAGGAGCGCGTCCTTCACTCACTGCGCCTGCGTCGAATACTAAACTGGACGGCGCAGATGCGGGATTTACTGGACACTGAGGAGAACTCGAAAGTCAATCAACTGGACCTGGGCGTGCCAAAGGGTGCATAGACCGAGCCTCTAGGTGCTGAAGCAACGCCCTGATAACCTAGAGGCTCATTAGCATATTTTAAAAGTCTTTATTTTAAGAGAACAGCAGCAGGCAGGGAGTTATAAAGCACACTGTTATGCACTGCTGACATTAGCATTTGACTAATGTCAGTCCGCTACATGACGTTATTTCTCATGACAGAAACCCTTTAACACAGAATTTTTGGCCAAAACATGTGTTCTGACTTTCCTGTATCCAGTTTTACCCTAAGGGCTCATGTCGGCTGGGCCCGTGCTGTGGACCGCGAATTGTGCCCAACCATCGGCAGGCGCGGACCCATTCACTTGAATGAGGTCTGTGATCCGCAGTGCTTCCGATCTGTGCCTTAATTCTGCACCGTACTGTATCATCGGGATTGCGGACCCATTCAAGTGAATTCACTTGCGTTGCACATACAGCCAGTGCCCGTATATTGCGGACCCGCTGTTTGTGGGACGCAATATGAGCACGGCTGGGCAACGGGAACATTATTCAAATCAAGCTTTTATATTAACATTTTTTATGGATTTTTGGTGATATTTCTTTTTAATTTACTATATCACTGTCTATATATAAAAAAAAATCATCTTGCTAGGCCTAAAATATTTCGAGACTACCTGTTCAATGAGAGCAGCCATGGACAGGCGGGGACTTCATTGACTTCTGTGGGAAATTTTTTTGGGGCATTAGGGAGTAGATCAGCTGTGACATAACCTATTGAGAATGCGGGATCCTGTGGTGTTACTTGTCATTGTAATCCTGCTTGTGGTGATAGTGAGATTTCTACTGAAAAGTTACCTAGACAGTCCAGAAAGTTATAACATCTTATTAGGCCCAGTGGCCAGTGTGAAGACTGCAGGATTTTAGAAAAACTTTTAATATAGTGACGTAGACAATGAAAACATAAATCACAAAAAAAAAATTATAAATATTTTAACATAAGACTGTAATTTAAACAATAGGTCATCTTCTGATGACCCATACCTGTTCAGTTTACGACCCTTTTGCACAGGGCAATAATCGGGAAGGAACCATTATTTCCGACCATTGTCCTAATGTTGAGCCTCAGTTGATCAGTGATCGCTTGTCCCCGATATAGATTCATTGTTTCAGGACAGCAGATCCCTGTTCACACGGGACCATATGTGGACTACAAATGATTTTAGGAACATTTGCCAGGTGATTGGTGGCACCTTTTCTCAGGACACGTCTTACACAGACACCCAGTGGGGGGGTGTCCGTGATTGGAGACAACTCCGATCACAGATTTTTACCTCTCAGAGTAGTGGTCAATTGCAGTTTTGAAAATATCATCTATTTAGCTAGTACTATATTACACTGAAGATTTTTGGCACGGAAATCCATGTGTAATACACACTGTGTGCGTGTGGCCTTGAAGGGATTGGCCGCCTTTTTGGGGGGGAGGTGCAGGTTGGCAAATCCTCCCCTCGCCTGCAAAGGGAAGTATCCTTGCTTGCTTCCCAGTGCTGGATCCCAACTCCACAACCGTGGCTGCTCCGCTGGGCTCCCTGGATGTGAACTTTGTTTGCCTCCGCAGTGACCCATCCACCTCGCATCATGTGACCATGATGCAAGGGATGCGGGGTCACTGCTGTAGTGCCGGAAAACGGGAAGTTTACATCTGGGGAGCCCAACGAAGCAGTCGAGGCTGTGAGAAGGAGGATCCGAGAAGCAGGTGGGAAGTATTCTTCCCTTCAAAGGTCTACCCAAGAAGGAAGTTATAGGGGGGGGAAAAAACAAAGTTATGCACCCCCTTTAAATTAAAATTTAGGTCCACGGGGACTTGTGTACTGATACAGAATTCTCCATCGACTGCCGTATAGACATGGTGCGCTGCTTCCCCCGAACCCAGCACAAACAGTGCTTCTGGGGAAGAAAAGTTCCTGTATGGGGTCCTACAGAGGTGCACACTTGTCATCTGCCAGACTGCTCAAATGACAGGACAAAAGAATTTGCTGCTGGTTGGATTGCCAGCGTGAGGGCAGTGAAATTAGGTTTCCTTGCGAGTGGTGAGAGGCGTCCAGATCTGGCACCTGTTTGACCCCTCTCAAGGTTGTCGCTCTGCACTAGTTATCACTGTTCGCACTTGGATCTTGGCCTGGGAGAAGTTTGAACCCACATGCCCTTTATGAAACCAGAAGCTAAGGTGAGACACACACTGCTGACGCCGCCACTTATTTATTGGTTCTGCTTCCTGCGGCAAGCGTTTGTGTCTCCCGCTGTCTTTTGATGTATTCTGTATTTTACCGATACCATGGTGAAGTCATTTTTTAAGATCTGATTGCTGGCGGTGACTGCAGACTTTCCTGGTTTTGTTCCACAAGCTTGAAACCCCATGCTTCCTTAATACTAATCACAGCTGAGGGTTTGCTACAGTTGTATCTAGTGAGCTTAACCAGCCTGCACCCTGGACTGATACTGAATCTAGGAGGGATTTGTGCTGACGTGGTGTTGGGTTCTCATAGGATTACCTAGACCGGATACAATTGTACCTACCTCTCCGCTGTCAGCAGGCCTAGGCCTGTGCTGGTTTCCACTTTCCAGCATCTGAAAAGTTTAGGTTCCCTGACAGCCAACAGAGATCTTGAAAACAGTGAATCATTAAAATGGAAGGTGTATTAGAAAGTCGGGGGTTCTTTATTTAGCCCACAGACCAAGGGTTTTTCCTACTATTCAGTTGCAAAAAAAAAAAAAAGCATTCATAAAAGAAAAATGATTGTTTAATTCCTAATTACAGTATTCCATTAACCCACACTCATATGTACATCCCCCTCCCCCCATTTCCCACAGGTGGTAAGGCTGTTCCAGTATATAGAACGCCAGGAATCGGCCAGACAAAAAACCGTTGCGTGCATCAGTATTTGTCCTGCCGATTTTCGGCATATTTACCAGGTCACTTCTGGACCCCATTATAGTTAAAGGGATTCTGTCATGAGATTTTAGCCCTATAAGCTAAACATATGGCCATGTCCGTACTAATAACATGAATCCTAAGCTGGCCTTATTAAACCTGCTTGTGGCTCTATTAGACCCGAAAACAGGTTTTTATAACCTGTCAATCACCTACCTAAGGTGCCCAAGGGGATGTCCGTTAATACAGGGTGCCCGGCTGATGCGCATACGCACTTCGCTCAACGAAGCCGCTGCCAGGAGTCCGCGGCGCATCAGGCTGAGCCTAGTGCGCAGGCGCCGGATCTGGCAGAGGGACGGGAGGATTGCGGAGGCGGCGCTGAGGTGAGGAAGGCGGCACTGTAGACAGGGAGGGCGGCGATTAAGACTGGGAAGGAGGTGCCGGGCACCCTGTATTAACGGACGTCCCCTTGGGCACCTTAGGTAGGTGATTGACAGGTTATAAAAACCTGCTTTTTGGGCTAATAGAGCCACAAGCAGGTTTAATAAGGCCAGCTTAGGATTCATGTTATTAGTACGGACATGGCCATATGTTTAGCTTATAGGGCTGAAATCTCATGACAGAATCCCTTTAATGGAAGTAGACAGCATTCCAGTAGCATCCGTCTGGAACATTTAGAGGGGGTAGGGTACGTTCACAGCTGCAGTGAACATTTTCAGCAGGCTGCTCTGGCAGAGAGCTGCATGTCTGCGTTCACCGGCTCAGACATTGCTGGATTCACCAGATCACCGCCGGATCCCTATTGACTATAATGGGATCGGGCTGTGACCCAGCTGCTTTCTGGCATAAATTGTTTTAGCGAGACAAATACTGCTGCATGCAGTCTTTTTTTTTTTTTTTTTTGTTCAGCCGTGTCCGTATTGCAGCCCGCAAACAGCATACGGACCCATTCCCTTGAATGGGTCCGCAATGCGGAAGGTCGGTGCGGAACGTAGTGCTTCCGCGGGGTTTCTCTTCGTGCCTCCGCACCACAAAGAAAAAAAATAGAACATGTTCTATTTTTTGCGGTGCGGACGGATTATGGACCTATTCAAGTTGCCTGTGCATTTTGCGGTCCCCAATGCACAGAACGGATGTGTGAATGAGCCCTTATCCGGCTATTTGTAACTGATCTCTAAGTAATCAGCATCTGATTGTGGGGGTCCCGGTGATCAGCTGTTTGAGAAGGAACGGATCTTTGGTCAGTGACGTCACGACCATCGGTCACATAGCTGCGCGCAGTGCAGCCCCATACCAGAGGATAGGTTATCAGTTACAAAGAGGCGGGTGACCCTTTAATTCCAACCAAATCATACCATTACACTTAACCCATTTTGTATATTACCAGTTAATTTAGTTTGGGCAAATTATAATCCTATCAGTTTTGTGGTTTGGGTTATCTGCGATCCTTTAGAGGGTGCAGCTTGAGCTAACCAAAACTTTGCTAAAAGCCGTCTTGCTTCAAACAAAGTTTTAAGGCCTGCCTTAATTTTATCTCAAAAAAATGTTTGTTTCATTGGGTGTATCCAAAATACATAACTGATATTTCCAAATTTACCTCAAACACACAGTCGACCAAAGAAAATGAGACAATTGGAAAATTCCAAATTGAATTTACCCAATCTAGGGTGTTCGTATCATATCTGGGGCAAAAATGTAGCAGTAATATATATCCTGTGATGAAACATGGATTGTGTATTTATCTTCCGTCATTCATTACTTTATCAGTCCATAAACAATAGTGCCCAACCTAATGAATTTACTAAATCCTCAGATACTTGACCGTATCTGTTGTGGGGTCCGCAAACTGCAGATCCACAAAATATGGATGTGGTCTATCTGCTGTGCGCATTTGTTCTGCAGACCCATTGACTCCAATGGGTCCACATTTTGCAATCCATTATAGGACATGCCCTATCTTCCTGTGGAACAGACATACAGATGCAGATGGAAGATCTGTGCTATCTCTATGTCCGTTCCCCAGAAAGACAGAACATGTCCTATACTGTGGCCCACGGACCCACTGAAGTCAGGGGGTCTGCAAAAAAATGCAGATGCAACATTGGTGGTGTCCGTATTTTGTGGATCTGAAAAATACAGTTTTATCCTTTCTTTTTGTAACTTCTTATACATTTTTCAAATTAGACCCCTTGTATCAATGCTGCGCCATCCCATTGATCTACCTCTAACCTCAGTTTTTATTATTTATGGCATATTTTAATTGAATGTATCTGAATATATATCCCTTTGTGTTAATCCATATTCATGTTGTAAAGGCTCATGCACAGAAATGTTTTTTTTGTTGTTTTTTTATATACAGGTCTTGGGGGGGGAAAAATAAATAAACTGAACTGACTCCGTGTGCATTCCGTGTCTGTATGTCCGTTCCGCAAAAAATAGGACCTATTGTATTCTTGTCCGTCATGCTGAGAACGACAGGCATTGTTACAATGGATCCACACAAAAAATGGATACAACACTGACATCACACGGATGTCAACTGTTTATTTTTTTTTGCGGATCTGTGTTTTGCGGACCACAGAATACATAAGGTCGTGTGCATGAGCCCTAATACTTTGAAATCTGCTAATTTGCCTTCTTTAGATACTTGATTACCTCACGTGATTCCTTTGTGTATCCAAAAAGAACTACTCACCGAAATATTATAATTATCCCATAGTGGAGTAATGTCCAGTGATCTTTTTACAAATCTCCTCTCGTGCCTTGTAGCATCAAAAATATTGGTGAGGAATCGGTATCCAACCCCCCTTGTCTCTACCAATTTGAAAATGGAGCGTGACCCACCACTTCCTATGTCATCAAATCCCTTGACCGAGTCTGTAGTGTTCTACCACTCTGGCACATTTCTATGTAAATTGTGAGGTAAGATAGTTTAATGTTCGGAGTTGCCAAGCCCCCATCCCTATAACTTAAACAGGATTGTCCTGCCCTCTATATTGATGACCCATTGTCAGTATAGGTCATCAGTATCTTATCGGCGGGCGTCCGACACCCAGCACCCCCACCGATCAGCTCTTTGAAGAGGGCATTATACTACGTGTTGTCTCCTGTGGAGCGGTGGTGTAGTGTAATAGCGTTCTCGTTCCATGGAGCAAGTACTTGTCATTGCACTGCACTTCCGAGACGGCGGGCAATGTGATGAACAGGAAGCGCTTCCGCCGCATAAAACAGCTGATCGTGAAGCAAATGGAGCTGAGCTGCAATACCAAGCAAAGCTGCTGTGCTTGGGAGAGATGCCGTGGCTCCCTGTAACAGCTGATCGGCGGACCCCTGCTCATCTCATATTGATAACCTATCCTGACGATAGGTTTTATAATGGATCAGTCCGGTTCCTGTCAGTTGTCGGGTTTTATTTTTTGTATGGATACATTTGTACAAATGCTAAGCCGTTTTATTAAAAAAAAGAACATTTTATACAATTTTGCTAACAATTTTTTTTGTTTTTGTTTGGTTTGCAGATAAAGGAATGGGAGACGATCGCCCCTTTGTGTGCAGCGCCCCCGGCTGCGGGCAGGTAAGAGACAAGTAGAGCTGAAGGCATTCATTACATGCCAGGAAATTCTCTTTTCTTATTTTTTTTTTTTTTTTTCTGAGTTGACGTGGCTAGGTTAGGCTATTGTTCCCAATGTTCACCTCTGATGGAAGGCTTTGTTTGGAGCTTCCATTGTTTTTGATAGGAGGAATAGTGTTGCTTGCAGCAGTGCTGTTTTTCCCATCAGGACATCATTGGCCGCCGCCGGTGTCTGTCGTGCGACCCATAGGATGTTTATAAATGAGGGAGACGGGAACTGAGCCTTAAATGTTTATGGTGCTTGCGGCAGCCATTGTAACCACTCACATTTCTCATAAATGATTGCTGAGGTGGTAATATTTGCAGTCGATGCACGATGAGAAGCTAAAGATAAATCTTGTGTGGACTTTCCTCCATTGCTTAGTGACACTGCTATCTGGTAAAAACGGGTCCATCAAGTTCAACCACTCGCCACTTTCCTTTTCTGCAGCTGTAAAACTAAATTCCTTTCCTTTAATATTAGAAGAACCAGTTTAGGTGGCAGATCATCAGATATTCCCTATTGGGACATTCAGACATCATAGAGCAGGGATCAGCAACCTCCGGCACTCCAGCTGTTTAGAAACTAAAACTCCCAGAATCCTTTCTTCACTTCTATGGGATTAACAAGAACAGCCAAGTAAATGTGCATGCTGGGAGCTGCGGTTTCAGCTGGAGTTCCGAAGGTTTTTGATCCTTGTCATAGAGGATGCACCCCACCTCAGACTAAGGGCGGCTCGATTAGACCAACATTCGGGCAGGAAGAGCATCGAGGACAGTAAACTTGTCCATCAGTGCTTGTTTGCATCGGTCTATTACACAGGCATATGCAAAGTGAATGGGGAGGAATGATCACTTCCAAGGTCATTCCTCCCCCATTCAGTTCTATTGATTATCAGCTGCACATCCCTGATTACACAGGGGGATATGCTGACAATAATCGGACATCTTTCGTCCTGATAAAAAGTGCAAATCTGCCTACAGACGAGCGTCTGATAGGCATCACTTTTATGCTGGACAATTATCGGAAAGGCGCATTCCTATGAACATGTGTTCCCGATAACTGGCCTAAAATATCATACAATCTAATAGGACCCTTAAGTGGGCTATAGATATTCGATCTATGTCGGCTAATTCCTCTAAATCGGCAGGTTCAGACAGCCATTTGTGTGTGCGTGGCATCCTCCTGTCACTAATGTTTGGAGAATCGAGCAATGACGTGCTGGATTTTAGCGGTCTAGTCATCTTGTTCTAAGGATATAAGCCGCCAGCAGAGGTGGCTGACAGCGGCTTTCTCCTCCCTGTCCATTCACTACATGCCTATGATCAGCTGGGCTGTTTCTGCATATGGATGGGAGGATCGGGAGACATAGCTGTCAGCAGCTATCTCAAGTGTCTGGCCAGCTTTACCACTGCTATTAGTGTATTATGCTTGCTTTACTTGTTTTTCAAGGTGCGGTATAGGTTGTGCACCAATGCTGGCAAGAGACTACGTTACAGTCAGCTTATAGTAAGATGTCGTCACATACATCGGTCACGTGGTCCAGGCACAGCTAAGTCTTATTTAAGGGAATGGGGCAGAGCTTCAATAGCAAGCACTACCTCTATCCAATGTACGTCGCTGTGAGGAGGCCGCGACGAGAGTCGGACCCCACCGATCAGATATTGATGACCTATCCTGAGGATAAACAATTAGTATCAAATGTT